>NC_056733.1:680815296-680900296 GCF_019279795.1 Protopterus annectens
ACAAACAGCTGCTCAACATTTCTAAAGGGCTTTGATCTGCCAAGGTAGTGACAACGCTGCCTGTGTGCATCAAAGGTATGTAGAATCTTTTCTCCTTTATTTTTTGGAACAGGATAGAACATTGGGAGATTAATAGCTTGATTCAAGGAAAATTCCGAAGCAACTTTACGCTTGAATGATAAATTAGTGCATAATACAACTCTGTCCTTGTGAAAAATCAGATACGGTTGACCCATCGTGAGAGCTTGCAGCTCAGGGACTTGCCTGCAGATGTTACAGCAGTAAGTAAAACCGTCCTCCCAGTCTTCTTCTTTCGGCTTTTCCCACTTAGGGGTCGCCACAGCGGATCACCTGTCCGCTCATGATTGGCAGTGGAGTTTTACGGTGTCGAGTTGCCAGCCCGGCACCCAACCTTCCACAGAAGGCACACACATGCACACACTCAAACCTAGGGCCAATTTAGAGTGTCCAATCCACCTACTGCATGTCTTTGGGATGTGGGAGGAAACCGGAGCACCCGGAGGAAACCCACGCGACCACAGGGAGGACATGCAGACTCCACACAGAAGGCACTCCATCCGAGAATCGAACCGGAGAACCTCTTGCTGTAAGGTGGCAACACTAACTGCTGCACCACCGTGGCTGCCAAAACAGTCCTCCCAGTAATGAACCATAAATCAGTCTGAGAAGCATGTTCCAAAGGAGTTAAGGTCAGTGTTTCAAAAACAAAGATGAGATCCAAGGGAGGAAGGGATTTGATTTCAAGGTGGTACCATGTGCAACAGCATTTTCATAAACTGACCACAGAAAGAGATGGAAGATTGGGATCTATAGGCAGGCAAGCTGACATGGCCATAAGATGCACTTTGATAGATGCATATGACAAACCATTGCTAAGTAGCTCACAAAAATACTTAAAGCCACAGGAGTCAAAACCCTTTTAGGACATCTGTTATTGGCTAGGCACTACCTAGAAAACCTCTTCCACTTGTAAACATTGGACTTTCTAGATGCATGTTTTCTTGCCTCCTTAAATACCTGCTGCACACCCTTCAGGAACAAGTACTTAAAAGGTGTCAAAATAGAATAATTTAAGCTATCAGCTGCAATTGCTCTGCGCTGCGATGTACAATTTCTCCCTAATGCTGTAGGAGCCACTCCAGTCTGTGAAGAAGCTTGTGGTAATTGCCCTTGACCAATTCCATTAAAAGGAATATCAATTTTGTCTGGGCCAAAAGGGGGTTACCACAAAGATCTTTGGTAATTTTTTCTGAATCTTTAGAAGTACATTAGGAATCATTGGAAAGGGTGGAAATGCATATAGGAACATTCCTGACCATGGGAATGATAAGGACATCTGTCTTCCAAATATAACTGCAAGGGTGTCTTGAAGAGAAATGTTTTCAGTTGTCTGTTTTGAAAGGAGGTGAACAGATCTATTTGAGGTGTTCCCCACATCTGGATCTAGTCTTGGAAGACCTATACGTGGAGTTTCCACTCCTGCAGTTCAGTCTAGGATTTGTGTAGTCCGTTTTTGTCACAGTGTTTTGCTCTAATGTAATGTATGACACCTTCAGTGTCAGAGAATGCTGTAGAGCCAGCTCCCAACTGAAAAGAGGGTATGACCTTGTATGCCTTGCTTGTTCAGGTACCACATAATGGTAGTGTTGTTTGTGATCACTAAAATAGGATTCAGCGTCCATAAGTGGTGAAGAACTTTTAAGGCATAAAACACTGCCAACATCTCTTTTATGTTTATGTGCTTCCACAAGCCTTGCACTTGAGCTCCCATGGACACTGATCCCCATGCAAAATCTGAACAGTCCATCTGGGCTGTCTGGACTGGGGACTGAAAAGAGAAAGTAAGTCCTGGATTCAGTGACAGCTGATCACTCCACCACTGCAGTTCCTGTTTCACAAATCCAAGTACTAGTAATTTGTAATCCAAAGGATGAAAGTGCTGGGTCCAACAATTCTTCAAGTACCACTGAATGTTTCTCATGTGTAGTCTGGCTGATCATTGGTCATGATGATCATTGATGCCATGAGGCCTACAGTTATGAGGCACTACCCTACTGAAACCATGTCTAGAAGAAAGAAATTCAAGAAAATGCCCAGATAAGTCAAAACTTTGTTTTCTGGCAGGAAGGCTGTCCTTTTTTACTTTGTCTGTTAATGCTCCAGGAAAACAGTTTGTTGAGATGGTGTGAGGAAGGACTTTTGAAGGTTCAATTTTAAGCCCAGGGGAAAGTAGGGACGTGACCTTGTCAAAGGAATTCAAGCATCTGGAAATTAAAAATGGCAGCAAGTTGGACCTTAACTGTCGAGTAACTAGCTCCAGTATTGAAAATGGAAGCAAGGAAGTCAAGACCAGCTTGGACAGGTGCTGAAAAGTCTAGTCTAGTGTGATCTGTGTCACTATATCCAGATGAGCACCAATAAATTTCAGGGCTTGAGTGGGTGAGAGATGAAATTTATGTAGTTCACTGTGATTTCCAGTCAAACATATAGCTGGAGCAAGTAGTGCCTGGCCTGATTCAGTACAGAAAAAAAACACAACACGAAAAAACTGTAAACCTCAAAGGAAAGAAAGAAATCCACTGATTCAGTACAGGGTCGGTGGAAGAAGAAGGGAGCCAGTCATCTAGGTAAGGAAACACCCAGAATTCATGCAGTCTCGAGTGAGCTGCAACCACTGCCATGACTTGGTGAATACTAAAGGGCAGGGCCCTAAACTGATAGTAACTATCTCCCAGCCAAAAGCATAGGTATCTCCTGGAGCACCTGTGTATCTTGATATGACAGTATGCATCCAGGTGCTCTATAAAGCATATCCAACCATCCTTCTGCAATAGTGGTATAATGGACCATGAACATCTGGAAGTTCAAATATTTTACAAATTCATTCATATTGCTGAGATCCAAAATTGGTCTTGGGTCCCCTGTCTTCTTTGGCAGTAAAAAGAATTTCAAAAAGGTTCTGGATTCTTGTTGGTCAGGGGGTACCACTTGGAAGACCCTTTTTCTCAGCAGGTCTATTTGGGGAGATATAAGGAAAAATGGTATGTAATAACATATGGATATTATTCTGTGCACCTAGATATCTTGGTAATGGCTGTCCATTCTTTTGGATACAGAGAAAAGTACCCCCTGAATGCCCCCAGAATGTAGCAGTCCAGCAACTCTTTAGGGGCTCTGAAAGATCTTCTCAGAAAAAGGACCTCTGAAGCCCTGATACTGCAGGTCACCTCTGCCACTGGGGTGAAGCCTTCCATTAGAATTCCTTCCTCTGCCATGAGTGGATCTGTGTCCATAAGAGTCCTGGAAAGACCCTTGCATTTTTCAGAACCACATCTTTCTAAGTCCTCCTTGGTTCCAGGAGAAGGTCCTTTAAGGGATAGAAAAACATACTTCTACAGCAGATAATATCTTCCTACCCTGCTCTCTCCTTGAGAAAGTTTCCTTCACCTTACATCCAAACAAGAAAGATCCATCAAATGAAGCATTGATGAATGATGTCTTGAAGAGCTCCCCAAAGTCACAAAGATGTATCCAGGCATGCCTTCTTACACCAATTCCTGAACTTGCAGCTCTCGAAGCTCCCTCAGAGGCATGAGAAATCAACTTCATTGAGGCTTTCGACAGGGACCAGAGGATGGTCAGTTGCAAAGAAACCATCTTCCTATCCTCTGCAGACATGTGCCAAATAGTTCAGCAAGCCGAGGGTAGAGGTCACTGAAGCGTATCCTGGACCCTCTGTTCAGGGAATGGACAGAAGAACTCTGTTCAGTGAGTTCAGTATTGGTGGCCACTGCTACCAGCACAGCATCACCTAGTGAACCTTTGTTCCAATGGGCCCTATCCTTTGGTGAAACAAGGTACTAATCTGGCCCCTTGGAACTGGCTGTGTGACATCCAGATCCTTACAAGCCTGGTGGAAGATAAGGTCCACATCTCTTCTGCTGGGGAACTACCTAGGATGTAGTTGATCTGGCTCTGAAAGCCTCAAGAAACACTGACTCTTGCTGGGAAGGGGGGCTGGAAGATGAACCACCTTTCTGTCACTAAAGTTTGAGGATTTCACCAAAAGAGACATCCTCAAGGGATGATCTGGAGGACCTTTCCCCTTCATCAAAGTTAGTGTCTTTGGTTAAAGACTCCTGTGGGGAGTCTAAGTTCCTCCTTTCACATGTACACTTTCCAAAGAGGATCTCCAGTGGGAGGAATTGGGAAGGACTAGGAAGTGCCAGCAGAATCGTGAATGAGGACTGTCTCCAGGCTTGACTGGATTGGCTGTCCAAATGGAACAGGATGAAAATATTCAGGATCCACAGTACACAGCTGAAGAGTGGGTGAACCCAAGGGGGGGGTGAGACTGTCTTGTTCACAGAGGTGGAAAACACTATCTCCAGAACCTCAAAGGCAGATGCCATGGGGAAACCAAGCCCCAACCTGGCAGGAGCCAAAGCCACCTGTGTGGAATGGAAACCAATCTCCCCAAGATCCTGCCTCAATGCAGAGTTTGGAGCTGAGCTGTCCAGCACCAAGGTTCTGAGAAGAGGGGACAGCCCCAACAACAATAGATTCATACCAAAACCTCCAGATCCAGAGCAAACGCTATGGATCCAACAAAGTCAGGGCTGTCTGGATCACAGAAGGTGCCCGAGTTGTTAAAGACCTAGTCTTCAGATCAGGCACAGACAAACTCAGAATTCTCCATTCTGTAGTTTCTGAAACCAGCTGATAGAGTAGTTTAGGAGTCAAAAGCTGGAGCTGAACTGGAGGTAGACTTGTGGGTACAATGGAGATGGAGCCGGGATAACTCCCAACTGAATCTTGGTTCTGAGAAACTTTCTCATCATTTATTTATTTATTTGACATTTGTTAACCGGGTTAGTCTGACTGGTCAGTAGTTCCTTTTCAGCAGAGGCCTGAGGAGAAAGGCTCCAGGTAATACATGATGCATGAGTAAATCAAATGACACAGTAATCAAAAATATTTAGGAGTTAACTAATACAACAAAAGTAGTTAGAGAAAAACAAACATGCTACAACAGGTTGAGTGATTTGAAACAGATTACACGATGAAAGCTACAATCAATAACAATTACAATTATATATGTACACTATATACAGGAGATAATCCCATGGCACAGATCACTGTCTGAGTCATCATTCTGTCAACATCTGCTTCTGTTAGGCTCCTAGATGACCTAATGGATGAAGAGATTGAGGGTGGTTAGGATATTCTTCAAGGCATCCTCGAAGTAACAGGCTCCAGGCAGAATTTAGACATTGTATGAGGAAACTTTGATTTGGCTCAAGTCAGATCCAAAGGAACAGCTGGATCTGATGGTTTTGGTTTTGGTGGGGTCAGATTCAAAGGAGTAGTTCGGTCTGATAATCTTGTGATTTTTCTTGGGTAGAGCTGAGCCCGAAGAAGAAGGAAGACAGCGATAAGAGGCTTCTGTGAATCCTTAGTACTGTCAGCTGCATCCCCTTTGGTAGACTCTGAAGACTTCTTGGATGAAGTGGGAGCTCCAGATTATGAGGAAGAAGTGGATGAAAGCAATCCTTCATAGGTTCATAGGTTGGTACTAGGCTATCAGCCCTAGGGCCTATACAAGCCTAGCCATAACAATTCCCTGGCTATTTCTTCCCACACTATTTACTTCCCTGGACCCCTGTCTAGCAGGGCGACTGACGTGATCCCTGGGGTGGATTTCCTTTCTCCCATCCAATCATCAAGGTTCCTTTTGAAGAGGACCAAAGAGGCACTCTGCTTGACATGTATGGGCAATCTATTCCATTCCAGAGTCTGGGGAGTCTCTGGGTCAGGAACCTATCTCTCCAGCATGTTTTGTTTACTGTGATGATAAGGTTTAGATCCTTGGAGCGTGTGGCTCTGAGGGATTTAGGATTTCTTTAAGTGGAGCATGTCCAACAGCTCTGGGTTTGACATGGCCTTGTATGTTAAGCAGAGATCGCCTCTTAGTAGACGATATGTGACAGAGTATAGCTGGAGTTTTTTAAGGCGGTCAGCGTAGGGTATCTGCTTTAGGCCTGTGATTTTTTTTAGTGAGGTATTTCTGTGGCCTTTCCAGTTGTTGCAGATGTCTTGAGAGGTACATACCAAACGGGGTGTTGTATTCTATAATGGGTCTAATGAGGGATGAGTACAGTGGGACAATGACCTCCTTTTTTCTGGATGAAAAGCCCTTAGTGATGAGGTGTGCCACATAGAAGGATTTCCTGACTGTTGTGGCGATGTGGTTATCGAAGGTGAGACCACTGTCCACCTGTGTCCCTAAGTCTCTTATCACACTTTCGGTGTTTAGTGTACTGTCACCTATACGGTAATTCACGGATACATGTTTTTTCCCAAAGGGGATAACTATACATTTCTTGGCATTGAGCTTGAGCCCATGGCTCTGGCACCAAGCATCTGTTTCTGTAAGGCCCTTTTGTAGAGTATCCACATCATTTGGGGATTCAATAATGGCTCCCAGTTTGCAGTCATCTGAGAGCTTTGTTACCAAGAGTCCCTTAGTGTTGGCCTGTACTTCAGAGAAGTAGATGCCAAACAAGAGCAGTCCCAGGACTGAACCCTGAGGTACTCCACTTGTCACTTGTCTGGAGCTGGATTTGGAGTCGGCTGCTTTTACAGTGTGGGTTCTATCAGTAAGCCAGTTAGCAACCCATTGGGTGACGTAGGGATTAATGCCCAGCTTAGTAAGTTTATCTATGATTCCAGATTAGGGGATGGTGTCAAAGGCCTTGGCAAGGTCTAGATAGGCTGTGTGGACCACCTTACCCTTGTCCATGGCTCTGGAGACTGAACTGAAGAAGTCAATCAGGTTGAGGAGATAAGATCGGCTCTTCACGAACCCAAACTGGGTGGGGTCCAGTGTTTGAAGGTTACCAATGTCTTTGTTTATAAGTTACATGATAATACGCTCCATGGCCTTGCAGATAAGGCTTGTCAGACTGATGGGATGGTAGTTTCCGGGATCCAAGGTGGATCCCCCCTTGTGGAGTGGGATAACTGTAGCTCTGCGCCACTCAGTGGGCACGAAACCTGAGGTGAGGCTATGATTAAACATGACACTTAGGTGAGGTGCCAGTTCATATTGTAGTTCATGTAGTACACAGCCAGGGATGTCATCTGGTCCCATGGATGCTGTATTATTAGCTTTGGAGAGTGCGTTTTTTACCTGTGTGGCCGTTATTACCAGAATTTGGCAATCTTCTGGTATTGCGATGGGCCATTTAGGAAGTGAGAGGGGGGTGAAGTTGGCACTGAATCGATCTGCCAGGATATTGGCAATATCCTTGGGATCAATATATTTAATGCCATTCTGTTTTAGCTCAGAGCAGATCTGAGCATTGCCATTTACATTCTTGACAAAGTTATAGAATGCCTTGTGGTTGTCTTTGGAATCTTTGGCAATTTTATTTTCGTAACTAGATTTGGAGGATTTTATGAGAGATCTCAGTTTCTTACTGAGGCTGGTAAGGGAGTTTTTTGCATCCTGGGATTTTCCTCTTTTCTGCAACAGTTTCTTCCTTTTGTTGTAAAGTTTGTTTATGGCAGGGGACCACCAGCTTGGCTTCCTTTTTTTGGATGAGAGCATCTTAGTTCTATTTGGGATAGCACGATTCATGCATGAGTGGATGTGCTCGTACAGTGCCTTAGTGTAGGATTCAGCAGTTGAACTTTTAGTTCCCGTCTGCATGGGTGCCATGAAGTTTGTCACTTCTGACTTGAGTAGCATGAAGTTGCCTTAGGAGAAGTTTTTTATGGAGGTTTCCTTACTGGGGGGGTAGGGGTGGGATGTGGATGTTAAGGGTGATTAACTTATGGTCAGACCTGACTAACGAGGGGGTGACCATAGGTGTGAAGCATCGATTTCCCATATTGGTAATGACCAGGTCTAGGATATTGGAGCCCCTGGTAGGACTATGGATTAGTTGATCCAGGGCATTGGAATTTATGAATTCCAAGAACCGTTGGGCAAAAGTGTTGGTACATGAGTAGTTTTCCCAGTTAATAGCAGGGTAATTAAAATCACCCAGTATTAGGGTGTTTGGGTCTATCTTAATATTTTCCAGTATGTTTAGAAAGGTGTAGTGAGAATCTTGGGGTATGGTGGGGGATCTGTAGCAAGCTAGAATTTGGATTGCAGTTTTACCTAGTGTTAGTTGCACCTGGAGAATTTCAGACGCATTGTGTTGGGCAACTAGCCTGGTAGTGTGAATATCCTTGGTGAATATTGACACTCCTCCACCTTTAGTGTTTCGGTCCTGCTTTGGTGGCCAAAAAGTGTGGTAAGAGTAGTAGCCTATTATTGCAGGGGTGCTCTCTGGAGCCTTGAACCAGGTCTCAGTTACTGTACAGATATCGATGTTCTCCATTTTTAGGAGTGCCTCGAGACAGTGCATTTTCAGGTTTAGACTTCTAGCATTGAGTAGCATTACCTTCAGATTTTGCATGCTTGTACCTGTTACGGTGGTGGTTTTGTCCTTTGAACTTTGCCTAAAAAAGGCACTATAGGGGTGGCAAGAACCTTAGCCAGTAACCTGAATCTCAGGGGTGACAGGTGCAGACCATCTCTGGCAAAGCATCGTGGTCTGTCAATCATGTCGTCCCAGGCAGACAGATACTGGATCCCCTTTGAATGATAATAATAAGAACAAACCAAATAAAGCAGGATGCAGGATAAAATTTATTCCGGTACCTCGGCCCAACAGCCTTCAAAGGAATAAAATACATACCTCCAGGTGCAGTATATATACACACTGGTGCTACCAACAATCAATTAAACACAATTAAATACAATTGAAGGAAATTAGGACAAATCACAAAATTAAAGAGACATACACAATTTTTGAGATCTCTATGAACTAAATAACAATAAGTTACTATCAAAATAGCTATTAAATGTTTAAATTTATTTCTAAGTTCAAACCTCGAGGTTTCAATGTACCATATTTTAAGATAAATCTGCTTTCTAGATCCAATAAACTTTTTAGATAGTTACCTCCAAAAGAAGCATTGGGTTTTGCCAAGGCACTAAAAAATAGTGAATCCACAGACCCTTTATGTGCATTCTGAAAATGTTCAAATATTGGACTACTAGTTCTAACATTACGTACATCACCAATATGTTCTAATATACGTTTTTTCAGTTGTCGTTTTGTCTGACCTATGTAATATTTGGGCACTAAACAGTCACAACCAATGATGTAAACTACACCACAGGAACTGCAGTTAAATTTGTTTTCAGCATAATATTTAACCCCATTTATAACACTGCCCTTTGAATGATACCAGAAGCTTAGCCAATTGTTGAAGTCAGTCATTTTGTCCTTATATTGTGGTATCATTCTGGGCAAAGGCAGGATGCTACTCAGGGCTAGGGTCATACCTGCCTGGGCCACATGATCCGAGAGCTCTTCCATGTCTCTTTTCATGTAGTCCAGGGAGGTACGTCTCAAGTCATTCACTCCATCATGGACAATGACAGAGTCATATTTGTACTAGTTGTGGAATGACTTGAGTGCATGCGTTATGTGGCGGATCCCGGCACCCGACAGGCAGCTTACTGTAATTTTCTCCTTGTTCAACCTGGTGAGAGGGACATCAGTGTGCCGGACTATAGAGTCACCTATGACTAAAGTGTTAGGTACATTGTCTTGCCTTAGGGGCTGTTGTTGGGTGGCACACTGGTGTTGTGAACTATGTGGCACTTTGGTTGTGACTGGTGTTTGTTTGCGTTTCAGCTTCAGAGGTCCTTGTTGCTTGGGCAGGTTACAGTTAAGGGCCTCTGCATATGTGGATTTAGTGTTGCTATATGTGGGTGTTGGTGGTGTGGGTTTAGAAGGACTATGTGTTGCTTGAGGTGTAGTGTGGGTATTAACCCAATCTTGGGTGGAGAGAGCTTTGCTTCCATTTTGGCTATGTAACTGCATCTCTCACAGGTTGTAGTGTTGGGTGGTAGGAGAAGAGGGTTGTCTGTGTACTTGAGGCAATTGCTGCATTGCCCCAGTATGCCCAGATTCACCAGGTGGACAGGAGAAATCACCGGAAGCTGACCTTTGGACATGCCTGGTTTAGTTCTTTTTTTTTTGTAAAGTACAGGAGCTCTTTCCCTTACCTTAGCAAGATACTTTGCAATTATAGGCTGTTTAGTGCCTACTATTAATCTCTCCTTATTAACAAGGAGAGTTGAGTGCTTGTATCAGTTTAAGGCTTCCTAGTGCTTTCCAGCAGGTATTAGAGAAAGTGCTAGTCAAAGGGATGCTTAAAGGTAAGATGAAAAAAATGCACACTACAGTGTGCACTAGAGAAGTTAGACGTGAAAGTAGGTAACTTAAGTTTTACCTGTTTAAAAAGTTAAGGTTTAGTGGAGAGTTACTATTTTTAAAACAGCAAGATGGGTTGAAAGGGGTGGTCACTTTTGTATTCTGGTACTATGGAATACAGTAGGATGGCCAATAAATTTAAATAGTTGAAGGGGAGGGGTTTTTGATTTAGTGATTACTCACACAAGCCAGTGAAAGTAGAGAGGAAATGAGATATATGGTCAGATTAACATAAGAGGCAGGCAACTAGAAAGACAGTGGTATTTAACAAGGCAACTGTGACTGGGATTAGTTTGTTTTTTGGTAAGAGTATGTAAATTAGGGATTTTGTGCCCACACAAAGATTACTTTTTGAAGCCAGTTGGTTTATCTGACATATTCTGAGAAACATCACAACAGAAACAATCACTACAAAAAAAAAAAAAAAAAATATATATATATATATATATATATATATATATATATATATATATATATACACACACACACACACACACACATATATATATATATATATATATATATATATATATATATATATGTGCACACACACACACACACACGTGTGTGTGTATAAAATAAACAGGAAGGAGGAAATGCCAACAATGGTAATACAAATACCAAGGAAGGTATACAATAACAAGAAATAATGAAATGCCATTAATGGTTTGTGAAAGAAGTACCAAACAGGTAGTAAGAAAAGCAAAGGGTACAAGGCCTGATGACTAGAACAAATGAAAAAGATAACCTATATGTATTTTTTTAATTAAAGACAGGGAGGAGAAAAAAGAAGTGAAAACCACAGAGAATTGACTGCAATAAATAACAAAATATTTATCCATTTCAAAAGTTAGTCAGGCTAGAGGTGACCACATCCAAATGTGAAGTGACAAACGAGATCTGACCTATTTTAGGAGAAGAAGACACTGCACGAGAAACACTGTAAAAAAGAAAAAAAAAACAGCTCACCAGCCCAATGAGCCACATAATGAGCTGTAGACACTGAACCAAATTACTAAAACCGTTTATTCCATAAAAGAACTTTTTTTTTCTAAATTACTAAAACCATTTACTCCATAAAAACTTTCATCCCACAAAAAAACTCAAGGAATTTCATCAGAGTTCTAACCGGGTTTATATCACAACATCGAAACCCCATAATTTTGAATCATGTTATATCGAACTGAATACATCGAAACGGAAAACATCGAAACTTAAAAACTCAGCAACATGTGGAGTGTATGTTAAAAACAAATTGCTCCATGCAAGGGGCAAGACCCCCTGCACCCCCCACATCCCCTGCCACTTAAATATACCACTTCGGAGATCGCACATTAGTGCACTACAGTGCGGAAATGGAAGATTTCCATTTCCTACACTGTAGCGCGATCTCGGAGTTGGTATATTCAAGTAGCGGGGGGTGTGGGGGGTGCAGGGGGCTTGCACCCCTGCCTAAACCCTTAATGTGTTATGTCTCCCTTGGAAACTGCCATTGATATCCTTTCGATGTTTTGCTGGTTCGATGTAACGTGATTCGAAATTGTGACGACTGGATGTTCTGATATAAACCCTTCTAACCAAACATGACATCACTTCCTTAAATACAATTAACTAAACAATTAATTAATTAACGCGTCAGAAAAACTACATTGCAAAAAATATAATATGCAAGTCAACATGTTTATACTAAATTTCATTAGCCTTCATTTTAAGAACACTTAAAATAGACAAATTATCATTTATACCCGGCTTCATATTAGCATTTAGACGTACTTGCGACATTAATTCCCCTATTTCAAGTAAAGTATCAATACCACCACCCTTCTCATTAAAAATGGCCCTATCAATTACAAAGAAAATACATTTCTTAAACAAAGGACAAACAAGCGAGTGTTTATACAAAGCATTGTTGTAGTTATATTTTTTGATAAACGTGTGTTCAGATAGTCACTCCTCAAGCTTCATAGAGGTGTTACCCGCATAGAACGCAGGACATGAAATACCTGTAGCCAAATAAACTACCTTGCTAGAATTACACTTACATCTCCCTGGACATTTTAAAGTCCTTTACACCCCTTCCACCATTACATGATGTCCATCACTGATATATTTACAACACCCACATTTACTCATTTTTGAAACTGAGGTGTTGTTCATTTTAAACAAAGAGCTTTCTAAATCATTTTAAATATTCTTTCCCCTACTATATACTATTAAACGGGTGTTTCCCAACATAGCCTTAAACTCCTCAAGGAACACAATATTCCAACAATTATACATAATTTTTAACAACTTGGGGTTTCTTTGTTATAAGGAATTATCCCAGCCCCATTCTTACCAAAAACAGTATTATTTTCCATTGCATTTCCTGAGTCAACACCCAGCTTGGAAGTTCTTTTCTTGCTGAATTTAAAATGGGAACAAACCTTCCATTTCTCCCTTTAACAATCTCATTGTTGCTCGTGTTGAGTAATAAGTCAGGATAACAGCTTTCTTTAAATCTATTCATTAAAATATCTAATTTGACATGAAAAATTGTGTTATCGGACACAAGCCTCGAAAGACGTACCATCTGCTCTTTAACAATACTTTTTCTGGAAGGGGGTGACAACTATAATAATGCAAAATTAATTAGAATAGTTTTTTTTAAGAAAAATATTGGATTGAAACCTGGCATTCTGTATATCTTTGGTTACATTCATGTCCAAATAGTGGATATTCTCTGTGTTACAACATGAAGTGAAGTTCAAAAAACTAGTCATATTTTCCAATTATTTAATAAACTGCTCTAATGAAGGTATATCCCCCACCCATAGGATAAAAATGTCATCCAAAAATATGTAGTACCAAAACATTTCATTAACATATGGGGAATTAAACAAACCGATGCTCCCATTCAGCTAAAACTAAATTAGCAGAAATCGAAGCACATTTAGCTCCCATACCAACCCAATAGATTTGTTGAAAGAATTCTCCTTCAAAATAAACAAAATTGTTCCGTTTTTGCTAATTCCAAAAATTTAAATATCACAAAACATTCTATTTCTCCAAAACTTCCATCATTCCTCAAAACTTCTGTTTATTGTGGTGACAAGGTTTAGGTCCCTAGAGAGTGTAGCTCGGAGGGATTGGGATTTCTTTAAGTGGAGCATGTCCAACAGCTTTGGGTTTGACATAGCTTTGTATGTGAGGCAGAGATCGCCTCTGAATAGGCAATATGCGACAGAGTAAAGCTGGAGTTTTTTGAGACGGTCTGCGTAGGGCATTTGTTTGAGGCTGATAATCCTCATTGTGAGGTATTTCTGCAGCCTTTACAGTTGTTGTAGATGTCTTGTGAGGTACATACCAAAAGGGGCGTTGTACTCTATAATGGGTCTAATGAGTGACAAGTAGAGGGGAACAATGACCTCTTTTTTCCTGGATGAGAAACCTTTTGTGATGAGGTGTACCACGTACAAGGATTTCCTGACTACTGTGGCAATGTGATCATCAAAGGAGAGACTAATGTCCACCTGTATTCCAATGTCTCTTATCACACTTTCGGTGTTAAGTAGACTACCACCTATGTGGTAGCTCATAGGTACAGAGTTTTTACCAAAGGGGATGGCAATGCACTTTTTGGCATTGAGCTTGAGGCCATGGCTTTGACACCAGGCATCTGTCTCAATGAGGCCCTTTTGTAGGATGTCCACATCGTTAGGAGTTTTAATTATGGCTCCTAGTTTGCAGTCATCTGCAAACTTCATAAGCCAAAGCCTGTACTTCAGAAAATGAGATACCAAACAGGAGAGGACGCAGGACTGAACCCTGTGGTCCTCCACTTATCACTGGTCTAAAGTCGGATTTGGAGTCTGCTACTTTCACAGTGTGCGTTCTGTCAGTGAGCCAGTTGGCAACCCATCTTATGACATAGGGATTTATACCTAGTTTAGTGAGTTTATCTATAATTCCAGAGTAGGGGATGGTGTCAAAAGCCTTGGCGATGTCTGGAGACTTTATACATGGAAATTTTTACATAGATCTTTTTATACACCTTTGATGATGAATAAAATAAATAATAAAGATAATCTATGTAAGAGATGTAATGTAGAAATTAATGCTGACTGGGCTCATATGTTTTATGACTGTATAAAATTGAAAGAATACTGGAAGTCAATTAATGAATTTTTGCAGGCTCTTTTTACAGATAATTTCATTATTTCTAAATCTCTTATATTATTCAACACACCTGTACCTCAAAGTGTTAAAAAGGTTAAGCTTCCCTTGTTATGGTCTATTCTAGCAGTGGCTAGGAAAATAATAACCAGAAATTGGATTTCAGATACACCTCCTTCGTTCAATGAATTTAAAAATGTTATGAATATAGTGTGCCATATGGAAATAAACACAATTAGGTCAAGAACAACTAGAAAAACATCTTATTATATTGTATGGGATAATTTACAAAATTTGTTAAAAAAATCCTAATTTCAATAGCATGGTATTTTACTTTAATTAATTGATCTGATTGTAGTGGATGTCTTTGTAAATACTTTAGTTGTTTTGTTGAATGTTATAATCATATCTATTTTTAATTACTTGTATAAAATTGTTATGATATTTCTCTTGTATGTTAAAACAATAAACCTGTTTTGAAAAAAAAAAAGCCTTGGCGAGATCTAGATAGGCTGTGTAAACCAGCTTACCCTAATCTATGGCTTTGGTGATTGCTTCAAAGAAGTCAATCAGGTTTAGGAGACATGATCTGCCTTTTACAAACCCGAACTGGGTGCGGTCCAGAATTTGGAGATTACCAATGTCTTTGTTTATAAGTTCCATGATAATAATTTAATGATCAGTTTTTTGTGGATGACACTGTCAAATGTGAAGTTAAATCTATATAAATTACATCACAGTGCAATTTGTCATGCATAGCTGTTATTATCTTGTTATAGAACATCATGTTACAGGTGGTAATAGATCTATTTTCAACATATGCATGCTGACATATGGTTTCAAACTCCAACCTATCCAGTTCTGACAATAATGTATCCAATATTACCTTCTCCATTATTTTGCCACAACATGAAAATTGACTGAAGGGTCTATATGACTCTGAATTTGTCCTACTCACCTTTCCCTTGAAGACAGGTTTAATAAGCGCATGTCTCCAATCTTGAAGAACCTATCCATATTTATATGACCTACTGAATAACAGATATAATGGTACCGTTAAGTTCTTGCTGAAGTGTTCTCAGGTCATGTTTACTAATTCCATCTCCTCCATGTGCTTTGTTTGGATCCAGTTTGCGCAGTTCTTTATCAATATAATCTAATTTGATTCTAGTATCTGGGGTTATCTGGATGTTACTAGGACAACTCATCACCACTTTTGTGGAACCAAACTGTTTTGCATAAGAATTTGTAACTATATCTATAATCTGTTGTGTATGAGAATAAATTTTAGTATCTGCACACAGTTTATCAATTTGTGTGTCTTTACTTCCTCCACATCTTATGTATCTATAAAAAGGTTTATTATTTTACTCAATATCTTTATATACATTTTCTTCTAAATTTTCTTGATCTTGTCTTGCACTATGCTTAATCTGTTTGTCCAGCTTATTTATTTCAGTTTTCAAAGTTGCAGTTTGACCTCTATTCCATTTCTTATATTTTTTTGTCTCTCATCTTAATCAGATATTTTGTTCTTAAGGAAATATTTCCTCCTGATGTTGTATGCCTAGATCCTGATGTTAAACATTTTTTGATTTTTTGCACTCAAACAATTTATCTTTCAAACTTTCCACATTCTATTTGCAGTTTTTCCACTGAACATCTCACACTCCAGTTAGTTTTACATAGTGACTATTTTGCTTCCATATAATCTGTAGTTAACCTTCTGTGCATTGGTTTAGATTTCAGTTTGGCAGAATTATCTAGCAACAAATTAACCGTTATAACCCAATGATCACTGCACATCAATGGTGGCACAACCTGACCTTAAGTAACAGTAATTTCTTTAGGAAAATAAACAATGTCTAGTATGTTCCATCCCCTGGTTGTTTTTTTTTTTTGTTTACCATCTAAAGCAATTGTTGCTGAGTATATATTGTGAATAATTTCCTTACTAACATTGTTGAATCAGTATTATTCCAGTCTGTTTCTGGTAATTTTAAGTCCTCAGCTAATATTATTCTTCCCGCCTGTGTTTCATGCAAGAAATGTATGAATTCCTCTAGGTCATCTGCACTTGACTTTGGTGGTCTGTACACTCCAATAATTATTATATGTTCCAGGGTTGTCTTTATTGTCACAGTTACACAGTCTATAGTATTGGTGTTATCACTGAACATGTAATAATCACAAGTCTCATAATTATCTTTAATCCCTGTCATAACACCTCCATCTGATTTTTTGTTAGAATGTCTGTTACAGTAAAAACATTTACATCCTGACAGAACTGGTTTCCAGTCATTGTTCTTTAACCGTGTTTCACAAACAATAACATCAGTATTGTGGGAACGTAGCATTATCACTGAGCATGTAATAATCACAAGTCTCATAATTATCTTTAATCCCTGTCATAACACCTCCATCTGATTTTTTGTTAGAATGTCTGTTACAGTAAAAACATTTACACCCTGACAGAACTGGTTTCCAGTCATTGTTCTTTAACCATGTTTCACAAACAATAACAACATCAGTATTGTGGGAACATAGCAAATTTTCCAATTAAAAAAATGATTATTAATGCTTCTAGCATTAACAACCATCAGAGATGCATCAAATGGTGCTATCTGTGAACTGTTAAATTTTCGACCTGGCAAAAGTTTGACAAATATTGCAAAAAATCTGTTGCAAAAATTCTCTTCCCTGATCTTGACAAATGCACGTCATTCTGTCTGAACACGTGTGCCCAAAACTAGGCTTGATGCTCTACACATTTCCATTTTTTAAAACAGGACAGTTTTTTCCATGTAGATATTTACCCCAAAAATCTTTTCATTCACAGTGACCTGACTATCCTTTCCATAGGTGATTTGTGAAAAATATGTCCTAACACCAGTACAAGCTATACTATCTAAGAGGGCTGTTAGTTCCCTACTAACAGTCAGAGAATCCTTGCAGATGACATCATTTGTACCAACATGAATAAAAACGTATCTGTATTTCCTTACATTAAAGCATTCCAAGGCTTGTTTCATATCTTCTATTTTTGCTCCTAGCAAGCATAACACTATCCAATGTTCATTATCCTCTCTGCAAATATAAGTATCAGTTCCTCTAATAATCAAATTGCATTTTACAAGAACATCTTTGCTGGCCAGCTGTGAAGAATCTTTAGCTTCTAACACAGTAATATCTGCTCTGTTAACTGTTATGAAGAATAGATCTTCATCACCATTAGTCTTATTAATTCCACTGTTTTCATTGTGTATTAAATTCTCATCCAGTTGGTATTGTAAATCCACAGCTTGAGCCATGTAGTCAACATCTGTCTTTTTCTTCTTTATTTCTTACAGTAATGTTATTCAATCCTTCCATGTTCAGTTTCGATTTCTTCCTTTTCACCTGTCCCTTGCCACTTTTTTCTACCGTCTCGATTGGAAAAATGATGCCTTTTCTGTAAACTGAAGGTTTTCTGATAGAAAATATCATCATTCCCTGTAACCTGTGTGTTACATAACAAAGCAGTGTCCTTTTTACTGTGTATTCTCTTTCCTTTACAGTCATTAATCAGTTTCTTTTCCTTCCTTATTTGTTGTGAACTTCATGCTTTCTTTCTTTTTTTTGTTTCCTTCTAAACAAACTGGATCCTAAGACTGCTGAATACTTGCATCCAGAATTCCAAAGTTATCACGGAAATCATCTTGTTTCAGACAATAGATGCATAATTTCCTAAATGTGTTCTATGCCTAACATTATTTATTTCATCAATTCAGTCATTAATATATGAAACAACAGTTCTCCAAGCCATGCCAATTGCACAAGTTCACTCATCATCATTAAGTCTAGATTTACTAACAACGGTAAGCAAATCATCCACTTTGGACACGAGGAACACAGATCACCAGTGTTATCAGATGTTACCTTTAAACATGCATAGCATTTATTACATTGTGCAAGATATTTGTGCATTAGCAAATCGTTAATTGCATACTTATTTAAAGAATCCATATTCAGCTTCAAATTAATAAAATATTGTAAAAGAAAAGAATAATCAAAAACAGTAACCACAGAATTCAAAGAGAACTTAAATCAACTTGTATAACAAAAGAAATCATGCCAGCAATATACAACTAAATAATAAATTAAGTACAGGAAAGTTGTTCTGACCATACAAGTTCTGCAAGCCAGACAAAAGATGTAATTCCTATACACTGCATGCAAAGGCACATAGTAGCCTCTGCTCACTATCGATTGCAGTCACACTTCTTTTTAACAGTAAAGATCAATAAATCACAAATCAAGGTAGGATTGTTTAGATATACTCAGGATTTTCCTCTCTGCAATCTGCGTAAATTTATAGCTGTCAAGGCCCCTTGGGGTGGCTAGAGTTTGCCTATCTAAAAACTATCCCTTTCTAACAACCAACAGTGAAATTAAAGGTAAAACAACAAAATATTAATCAAAGTAAATCTCGTTAATAAGCTATCCCTTCTTACTTACAAACAGTTAAAACAGTGACAACAAATACAAAATAAATTCAAATAAAATTTCTCTTACCAGTCAACTCCACAGTATCACGAACCAAGGTAGAATTGTTTAGATATGCTCAGGAGTCTACTGCTACTATTGAAAAACAGCACACACAACTGCATTTTTAATTTATTTAATGTACTTCATTATTTTTACCATTTTTTTAAGACTGCATGGGAAGGGACAGTCTCTTTCCCTATGTTTGAAATCCAGTGAGTTATCATGAGAGTTTCACAGCTTGACATATTTTCTGATGCCTGGGTTGATTTTGCAGTCCAGTTATAGCTAGAAGAAATTTCTAAAGGTCATGCTAATTGTATCCACTTATGCTATGGTCTGTAGAGATCTGGTCAAAAGTCTTAAGTGCATCTCAGTGGTAAAAAAAACTAGCTTAGGAAAACTACTTTTTCACTATATGGAAGAAATTTCTGTGTGTGTGTGTGTGTGTGTGTGTGTGTGTGTGTGTGTGTGTGTGTACATATATATATATATATATATATATATATATATATATATATATATATATATATACACACACACAAACATACACACACATGCACACACCCATATATACATGTGTGTGTGTGTGTGTGTGTGTGTGTGGAGAATGGATGGTAAATAGCAAATTTTCACTTACAGATTCAGAAATTGCTACTAGCCTTTCTAAGCCTAGCCAATTTTTTTTCTGAAAGAATAATGGTGTTGTATCCATTGCTTTGGTGACACTCTTGAAGTCCAACAGATTTAATAGGCATGACCTTCCTTTAATAAAACTGTGATAGTTTCAGCATTTGCAGTTTACCTATGTCCTTGTTTATCATGTCCATGATGATTCTTTCCATGGCGTTACATATTAGACTGGTCAAACTTATGGGCTTGTAGTTACCCAAATCGGTGGCTGGATCTCCCTTGTGCAGGCGAATAACTGTAATCATCCTCCATTCCTTGTGCACAAAACTGGACTGTAGGCTCCAGCTGAAATGTGATTCAAGTGTACCAGACATTGTTTTGGTACTTATGTCCCTAATGGACAGTGGCATCCTGTGAATGCTTGATGTGTACAAGCCTATATAGTAACTCGTAAAATTCCTTGGGGTATTGATGCATCAGTAATATTTTTGTAAATCTGGGGTATGTTTGGCTGTTGGCTGATAACCAGAAAGTATCTATTTTTGATATTCTAGTTTTGGTGCTTAACAGATTTGCAGAATGAGTCCACCCTCATCAGAGATGCATATTAGCACTTAATTTAATTAATTTTGGTGCAGTAAGTTATAATGCATTTTAAACTTAAATGCACTTGCAAAGCCACAAGGACAATATGATCCAGTGAGTAAGATGAATTTATGACACACTTGGTAACAGATGTGAATCTCAGCATGACTATACATTGCAACTGTGCACTGGTCCCTGGAATAAACCTTGCTGTGCCTGTGTATCTGTCCCAACTGTCTTGGGAAAGTTGAGTAAAAGATACCATTAAAATGCCATTTTATTTTAGGTTCTGGGGTGCAAACAAAGTTAAATACTTAATTTCTGTTTGTAAAAGAGTCTTATATTGGGACCACTATGTTAGAAGAAGTAAAAGAAGACAATATTCGCACACAAAATATAAGAGCTAAAACCTGCCATGGGAATGAAGGCTAGACTTCTTAAGATCCTCACAAATCAATAGCGTAGCAAGTACCTATGAACATGTAAGAAGTCCAGGAGACCATTGTTGGGATACAGCATCCCCAGGTGACTATCCTTGATGGGGGATCATGGCAAAGTAACTGCTGCATTTGTTGATATATGGGGAGGCAAAAAGATCAGAAGGAACGCCTTAGGGATTGAAAATCTGCTTGGCTATCTCTGGACTGAGGGACCATTTGTGAAGCATAGTAATAATAATAATAATAATAATAATAATTAGTCCCATTGATAAAATAGATAAGGAAGGGGAAATAAGACAGCCCTTTTGGACTCCAATGGAGTGTAAAAATTTCAGACAAGCAACAATATTTATTAAATAAATGTAGTAAGCCTCAGTGATAGCCATTAAATCTTTGATCAAGTTAATAAAATGTGATGGAAACTGAAAATGCTCTACCATAGCAAATATGAAATTTCTTTTAAACATATAAAATGTCATTTGACTATCTACTACAAATAAAGCTGGTTCAATAAGATGAATACATTAATTTTAAGTATTGATAACTAGCAGCTGAAGCTGTTGGTTAAGCCTCACTGAGTATCAGGATGGGACAAACTGATATTTTCCTGAAGAAATTATTTGCTGAATATATTTCAGCAGCCAATCATTTAATATAATAGCTATAGGTTCATAGGCTGGTACTAGGCTATCGGCCCTAGGGCCTATACAAGCCTAGCCATAACAATTCCCTGGATATTTCTTCCTACAATATTTACTTCCCTGGACCCCTGTCTAGCAGGGTGACTGACATCATCCCCGGGGTGAATGTCCTATCTCCCATCCAATTGTCAAGGTTCCTTTTGAAGAGGACCAAGGAGGCGCTATGGGAAGTCTATTCCAGAGTATGGGGAGTCTCTGGGTCAGGAACCTATCCTTCCGGCATGTTGTGTTCATTGTGATGACAAGGTTTAGATCCCTGGAGCATGTGGCTCTGAGGTCTTGGGATTTCTTTAAGTGGAGCATGTCCAACAACTCAGGGTTTGACATGGCCTTGTATGTTAAGCAGAGATTGCCTCTGAGTAGACGATATGCTACAGAGTATAGCTGGAGTTTTTTTTAGACGGTCAGCATAGGGCATCTGCTTTAGGCCTGTGATTCTTTAAGTGAGGTATTTCTGCAGCCTTTCCAGCTGTTGCAGATGTCTTGTGAGGTACATACCAAACGGGGCATTGTACTCTATAATGGGTCTAATGAGGGATGAGTACAGTGGGACAATGACCTCCTTTTTTCTGGATGAAAAGCCCTTAGTGATGAGGTGTACCACATAGAAGGATTTCCTGACTGCTGTGGCGATGTGGTTATCGAAGGTAAGACCACTGTCCACCTGTATCCCTAAGTCTCTCATCACACTTTCGGTGTTTAGTGTACTGCCACCTATGTGGTAATTCATGGGTACATGGTTTTTCCCAAAAGGGATAACTATACATTTCTTGGCATTAAGCTTGAACCCATGGCTCTGGCACCAAGAATCTGTTTCTGTAAGGCCCTTTTGTAGAATACCCACATCATTTGGGGATTCAATAATGGCTCCTAGTTTGCAGTCATATGGGAACTTTGTTAGCCAGAGTCTCTTAGTGTTGGCCTGTACTTCAGAGAAGAAGATGCCAAACAAGAGCGGTCCCAGGACTGAACCCTGAGGTACTCCACTTGTCACTTGTCTGGAGCTGGATTTGGAGTTGGCTACTTTTACAGTCTGGGTTCTGTCAGTAAGCCAGTTGGCAACCCATCGAGTGACATAGGGATTTATGCCCAGCTTAGTAAGTTTATCTATGATTCCAGAGTGGGGGATGGTTATGACATGATATGATTTTATAATCCATATTCAGAACAGAAATTGGCCTGTAATCTGTAACACTTAAGGATTTTCAGAGTCTTTATGAATTAAAATAATTTTGGATAGAGTTTGATAGGCAACAGGAGGCCATCCTGTAAAGTGTCATAAATTTCAAGTTTCTTCAACAATGAACTTCTGTCTGCTTCTTTAACTTGATGTTATTAAGTAAGTACAAATGCTGTCTTGAAGCTACAAAGGCCTTAAAAGCAGTCGACTAAGTGAAAAAAAAGTTATGAGCTATTTTTGGAAGTAATATATATGCCAGTATGGAATCTGAATGGTGTAATCTCTGCAGCAGCATCCATAGTGAACAGTCTGAGTTCAACATCGTCTAACTAGAGCCTAGAAATTATTTCAAAATGCCTAATGGTGAAACAGTGTTAGTTACAACGTCAATTCTAAAAAAATGTTTTACTCTGCATATTACAATAGGTATACATCTTCACATTTTGATTCAAAAGCTAATTCAAACAACTGACCAAACAAACTAGACTACTAAACACTAACTTTGCCAAAGGTAACTTATAATATGCTGTTAAATTTCAACTTCTTCTGTCCTTCAAGAAGTCCAGCAGTATGTACTAAAGTCTCAAGAATGTATGATGTTGTGTCTTTCGGTTTTTCCTGGTTAGGGGTCGCCACAGCGGAACTCCGGTCCGCTAATGATTGGCAGTAGATTTTTACGTGCCGAGTTGCCAGCCCTGACGCACAACCTTCAACGAAGGTACGCCCATTCACGCATGTCTCCACACAGAGGACGTTTTAGCTGAGAATCAAACAGGACAACATCTTACTGTGAAGCGACAATGCTACCGCAACACCACCACCACAGTTCTCCAGGATAAATCTTTGATCCCCAGTAAAACTGAAGAGGAATAATTTGACTGTGCATTTTCTAAAGTGCTTGCACTCTTGAATAGAGTAATTTAAAACTGACACTGTGATCCCTCTTGACTTACCACCTATAACATTAGAGTAACATGCACGATTGTTTGTTTATTGATTTATATATTTATTTTGCTTTTTGTGTCAAAATCACATTAATTCTGTAGTAATAGAAATAAAATGGTTTGATGTAATTTCATTTTGTAATAATAAAGTAGTCTTCACCTTCAATAAACTGTGCTTTTGTAATAATAAAGTAGTCTTCACCTTCAATAAACTGTGCTTTTGATTTACATCTATTACTGCCTAGTACACACTTAAATTTACATTAGATAAACAAACTAAACTTTAGTCTAATAAGCTTTGGGAATCAAGGATATTCAAATAGATTACTGTTGCAGTATGTTGTATGGGTTATATCCTGCCAAGGATATGACAACCAGCCAGCTTCCAACACTTTAGGGCACCTTCTATGCATCTCATCCACTGAAAGGCATGAGGGAGCCATATAAAATCAGTGGTTAAGGTGCCAAACCTTCAGAGCTTTCTTGCCTCAGAGAAAGGGAGGATAGAGACCTGCCTATAAGGGAAATGCTATAAACAAAATATTTTTTTTGCATTATTATTTATTTTATTTGCAGTTTGTTTGCCAGGATAGTCCATTGGGCCACAAGGAGCCCGTTTTCAATGGAGTCCTGGGGAGAAAAGCTCCAGAAAAATACAAATACATAGTATACATTGCACATATATATTACAGATTATCTCACAGGAATACAAAGTAAATATGATAAGAAAATGTTAACAATGATAGAATACATCAGTATAGTTCATTAAACAGCAATAAAAACACTTTTTTTAATACAAATGTAAACTGGCAAAAAGAGGGATGTAGGGTGACTGTCCCTACTGCAACAATGATCTATTCAAACATACTGTCATGGTAAGTTAACTTACCCAGCCATGCAAAGTTCAATATTAGATCACTGCTGCAGTAACCAGAGCTGTTTGAGTAAATTACCACAGCTTAGAAAGAAAGGGATGAAGGAGAGTTAGCAAATTCCAGATGCCCCTGGAGAATAGTCCTAGCAAAACTAGCTCTTGACCTGGAAAAAAGTATCTAAATTGTAATGCTTTGCAAAACTATGCACAGATGACCAAGCTGCTGTCTCTAGAATACTTCTGTACATCTAGTGTCTGCCCATTTTCAAAAAATTACTTTATTTATTTATCCGTTGTTGATCAGGTTAGTCCCATTAGGCTAGTAGCTTCTTTTCAGGGGAGACCCAAGGTTGTTATTTATACTACTAGTGGAAATTTGGCCACCTGTAGGTTTATCCCTGCTGTGGTAGCCCTCACAGGCCCGAATACCAGAGTCAATGTATTTCTGCATCGGCTGCTGTCACCTGTAGTCTCACATCAGGTCATCAGTGCTATAAAGCAAGGCAGCCGACGCCATTACATCAGTTTTTCTTGCCCTAACCCATCAGAAGCACAAGGAACTATGGTAAAGAGGTCCTGGTGGATAAAAGCCACCGTGAGAAGCTTATATCCCCCTAAGGAAACAGGATATAAGGGGGAAGGAGGGAGGAAAACCAGGACTGCAACAGTGAATACACTCGAACATCTACATTTACGGTAAGTGAACACAAGTGTACTACGTTCCTCATGTTTCACTGTTGCAGTCATCATCTGTGGGAGGATTCCCAAAGCTGAGGAGAGGGGTGAAAGACTAGTTAGAGACCTAAGCATGGGTCAGCATGCCCTGCAGAACTACAGAGGCAAACCCTGTCCTAGCCTTAGAGAAAAGAGGTAGGTGGTAATGCTTTGTAAAGGTATGGACAGAGACCCAGGTGGCAGCTTCCAAGATGTCCTTGGTGGGAACTCCTCTGAGGAATGCTGTGGAAGTGGAGGCTGCCCTAGTGGAATGGGTACGAATAGACTTAGGGGGTGGTTTCCCATGAAGTCTGTAGCAGAAATGGATACAGTGTGATATCGATTTGGAAATGGTTTGCTTGGAAATGGGCATCCCCAAGAAGCTGGACTGTTTTCCTGAAGGGTTTAGTAGGGTCCAGGTAGTATCTGAGCTGTCTGTGCATGTCTAGTGAGTGCAGAATTCTTTCCCCCTTGTTTTGAGGGTTAGGAAAGAAGGTGGGTAGATGTATGGTCTAGTTGATTGTCACCATCAGATACCACCTTGGGCATAAAGGAGAGGTTAGTCATCAGGGATACCCTGACCGCATGGAAAATGATGAAGGGCTCCATGGCCACGAGTGTCTGGAGTTCCAAAACCCTTCTGGCTGAGGTGATAGCTAGTAGGAAAGTAGCATTCCAGGAGAAGCAGCAGGTTTGAATGGTGGTAAGGTTAGTTTTTCTAAAACATAATTCAAGTCCCAGGCTGGTGTGGGTGGCCTTCTGCGAGGTCTGATATTAGAAGCCCCTCTGAGGAATTGTTTAATCAAAGGATGAGAGAAGAGGGGTTGGTCTGTATCAAAATGAGTTGAAACGGCTGAGGCATGGATTTTAATAGAAGAGAAGGAGAGGCCACTATTGAGTAACTCGGCTAGGTAGTCCAGGATAAGAGGGATGGAAGGTTGTGAGGTACTGCCCCCACTGGAGTGGCTCCAGGAGCAGAATCTTTTCCATTTCCCTGCATAAGATTTTCTGGTGCTGGGCCTTCTGGCCTCTGTGATAGTGTCTAGGACCTGTTTGCTTAACAGGGGTCCCTTATTTGCTTTTAAAGTATTAGCCATACTGACAGTTTGAGAGTCTGGTAAGTCTGGGTGCAGCATTTCCCCTCCCACCTGGGTCAAGAGGTCTGAAATCAGGGGAAGCTGCCTGGGAGGCTGTAATGTCAGGCTGCTCAGTAAGGGGTATCAATGCTGTCTGGGATAATCTGGAACAATGAGGATGACCTTTGGTATCTCCTCCCTTATCTTGATCAGTACCTTGGGAATAAGAGACAGAGGAGGAAATGTGCACACAAAAAGGGAGTTCCAGGAAGGTCAAGGCATCCTCCTTCCACGCTAGGTGGTGATACTCCCTGGTACAGAATTTTTTCAGCTGGTGGTTGAGATGTGAAGCAAAGAGATCCACCTCTGGAGTTCCCCACTCCTGAATGACTTGCAAAAAGATTTTTCTGTGGAACTGCCACTCGTAGGATTCCAGTAAGTTTCTGCTTAGGTGGTCTGCCAGGGTGTTGTTGATCCCTGGTAGGTATTGGGCAATTAGGTGTAATCCCATGGAGGAGGCTGTCAGCCAGAGGTTCATAGCTAGCCTCCACAGGGGGTAAGATTGTGTCCCTCCTTGTTTGTTGATATACCACATTACTGTGGTGTTGTCTGTTTTGATAAGGAGAACCCCTGGCCTGAGATGGGGTTTGAAGGATGTCACAGCCTTTTGTCCTGCCATCATTTTCCTTCTGATTGATGTGTAAGGGAAGGTGTTGGACATCCCAAAGACCTTGGGTGTACCTGCCTGCTAGGTGAGTGCCTCAAGCAATGTCTGAGGCATCGGCGGTGATGGTCTGCCCGGTAGGGCAGAGGAAGAAGGAAAGACCCTTGTTCTTGGCACAAGCCCCTGCCCACCAGAGAAACTCAGCCCTTATACAGGGGATCAGAGGAAGAGAGGTCTCTAGAGGCTGAGAGTGCTGACACCAAAGGTTCTTTAGATACCGCTGAAGTTTCCTCATGTGAAGCCTGGCTAGAAGGATGTAAGATGCCATGTACCCAAAGGCTTGCAGGAACTTCCTCGCAGTGATTTGATTTCTGGAAGCCATTTGGTTAAAGTAGAAAGGTAGGAAGCTCTGCTTTTCTAGGGACAGGAAGGCCATTTGGGATGCTGTGTCCAGCAGTGTTCCCAAGAAAATGATCTTTCTGGAGGGTGTGTGCTTTAACTTCTTCTCATTGATGGTGAACCCTAGGGAAGTTAGGAGGGTTTTGACAAAGAGAAGGTCTTGGAGCAGCTTTTCTTTGCACTCTGCCTGAATGAGGCAGTCATCCAGATAAGGATAAATCTGTATATTTCTCTGTCTGCAAAATGCTATAGCCGGGGCTAAGCATTTGATGAATACTCTGGGTGCAGTAGATAAGCCAAAGGGTAGCGCAGAGAACTGAAAGTGTTGTGATCCTGCTCTGAAGTGCAGGAATTTCCTGCAGGATTCCCTTATGGGGATGTGGAGGTAGGCATCTTTTAGGTCTAGGGTCAATAGCCAGGCATTTTTTGTCAGCATAGGCAGCAGCTGCTGCAAAGTAAGCTTTTTGAAATTGGGGACCACCAGGGAGGTGTTCAGAATAGATAGATCTAGGATGGGGCGCCAAGTGCCCACTTTTCTGGGAACAAGGAATAGTCTGGAATAAAATCCTTTGCCTGTTTGATCTGAGGGGACAGGTTCTACTGCTCCCTGGGATATGAGAGTTTGGAGCTGTTTCAATGCCTCTGCCACTGATTTGGAGGCAAGTCTGGGTACCCTCTTGGAACTGGGAGTTCGTTGAAAGAGAATTTGTATCCCTGAAAAATTATCTTTAAGACCCATTGGTCCTTTGTTATAGAGAGCCAATTCCCTTTGCAGAGGGAGAGCCTTCCACCTGGCTTTTGGTGAGTGAAAGAAGGGCAGAGGGGGGGGAAGAGGGAGTCATTGAGAGCTTTTGCCATAGAAGGATGGCTTAGAGCTCCCTGCCTTTGGGGTGGAAGTGGTCCACTGTTTGGTTCTCTGCTGCCCCTGGGATAGGGGCCTGGGTGGTCTGTCCCTGCAGGGCTTAACTTGGCCCTGTCGGCTAGGTGCAGGGAAGGACCAGTGTTTAGAGGGAAAGTTCCTGCTGAACCTGGCAGGTTGAACCTGAAAGAAATCTGTTACTGTTTGCAGAGATTTTGCTTTGTCTTCCATCTTTTAAAGACCTCTTCTGCTTTTACTCCAAACAAGTGGTCCTTATCCAGGGGTGCATCAATTAATTTAGACTTGATATGATCAGGGAGAGGTTGTTCCTTCAACCATGCATGCCTCCTAATGACAGATCCTGACACTGCTGCCCTACTTGAGGCTTTTAGGGCACCATATCCACAGTGTAAAGAGTGTTTGGCCATTTGACAAGTAGAGTGCAGTAAATCTGCTAACTCCTTTGAATTGGCACAGTCTGGAAAGGTTAAAATCTTTTGTTTTCATAGTTTCAAAGTGTGTTGTTGATATTTTAACATATGGAACTGACAGTTGAGTGCTCTGATAGCTAAGGCTGCAGAGGTGTATACTTTTTTACTCCATCTGTCCAGAGCTTTGGAATCTTTGTCAGAAGGAATACGATTCTTGGTAGAACTAGTCTTAGCTCCTTTAAGTCCCTGTGTAATGACTTCTAGGTCTGCAGCAGGATTCCTGTACAGGTATTTGTGAGAATCCAGTACTCTGTAATACTTGTCAGGGTTACTGGGAGCAGGTGGGAGGGCGTCAGGAGCTAAACTGGATTCATGGAAAACATCATCCACCGCTTCTAAAATAGGGGGATGGCCAGGGGTCTGTGCTGGGGCTGGTCCAGAAACTCTCTTAGTCTTTTCTTAGACTGGGCGAAATCCTGAGATTCCCATTGGAAATGTCCTCCGAGGGAGTGATGGGTTTCCCCAAAGGAAAGGTCTTCTGGTGGGGAGACAAAAGGAATGGATTCCTCTGCATCAGAATCCTCATAAGCAGTCAGGGGTTGTTGTTCCTCTTCAAAATTTGAATAATCAGATTCCTCAGAATCCTGTTCTGTCATAATTTCAGGAGAAGGGTGTCTTTTCCTTTTAGAAGCTGTGGCCTGACTACCCCTGATAAGGAAGATGAGATCCTCCGCCATTTTAAGCATTTGTGCTTGAGGTGGAGGAGCAGGAGCAAGATGGTGGCTACAGGCAGATTTTCTAGGAGTGTCTTGGCTTCTAGGCCTAAGGGTATCCATCGGTCTGAGAGAAACAGTAGTCGGATGAGAAGATGTCGTTTTTGTCTAGATTTAGTAGTGCGAGAGGCCTCCTTGGAAGCCGTTGCCTGCGTCGTAGCTCCGGACCCAACCAAGGCAGAGACAGCCAAAGGCTCGGAAGACGAAGAAGATTTCTGCGGCATACTGGACTCCGAAAGGGTCTCGGTAGAAGCCTCCATAGATATCAAATCGGGCATCAGGGGCTGCGAAAGCACCTCACTGAATTCCAGAGAACTGAAGACCTGCTTAATGGTAGAGTCGTCGAAAGGCTTAGCCTTGTGTGGCCTGTCTCTATCTTTATCTCTGCATTTTTTTCAGAATGTGCATAGATTGTTGGATGATGGATGCAATTTCGGAATGCGAAGATGGAAGACGAAAATACCTATCTACAATAAGAGCTCTACAGCGAATGGTTCTTGTGTTAAAGAGGGCACAGAACCGGCAAAGGGAGACATCGTGGTCTGGCCCTAAACAAGTGACGCAGTATGACTGGAAGTCTCGGTGTGGGAACTGTTTTCCACAGGTGAGACAATTGTTAACTTTTTCAGACATTGGTTAGTGCAAGAAAAAAGGATCCCCAAGGGGGTACTTAGCTTTAAATGTTTTCAGCTGTAATTCAAACTCTGGTAGCAACCAACCGGCACACTTACAAACTGCTTCTGCTATGGACTCCACAGCAAGACAGACTGATGTAATGGCATCGGCTGCCTTGCTTTATAGCACTGACTACCTGACGTCAGACTACAGGCAACAGCAGCCGATGCAGAAAAACACTGACTCTGATATTTGGGCTGGCCGAGGGCTACCACAGCAGGGATAACCCACAGGTGATGACTGCAACAGTGAAACAGGAAGAACATCTTTTCTTACTCTTTTTGACAGGTGTTGTGGGATCTTTTACATCAACCTGTGCTACCAACACCTTAAACGAATGGGGACTCATTTTAACATCTCATCTGAAGGATGGTATACTTAGGATTGCAGCACCGTCCTTATGTTGCACTGCAGTCTCAGCAATCCCGCTACCTGTGGGAATAGAACTCACAGCCTCCTGAACCAAAGGCAAGTGTGCTACCTTCTGAACCAAAGGCAAGTGTGCTACCTTCTTTGCCACTGCCACTGCCACAGAAGAAGCCAAAGCCTGGAAGAATGGGTTCTTACTTTGCCTCGAAGTGACTTTTCATGGTGAGAATAACAGAAAACAATAGCATGAGACAACCTTTAGAAATTGTCTGTTTTGACACTGATTGTCCCTTTTTTACCTTCATACGAAAGAAACACTTGATTTAAACACCTGAAGGTTTTAATTCTGTCAGTATAATACCCATGTAGTCTGTGGTTATCCAGAGTGTGTAGAATCATTTTTCTCTTATTTTCTAGATCTGGAAAAAAGACAGAGGGATGGAAAGCTGAAAGTAAACTCTCAAACAGTGTTAGGCATAACTGAAGAATTTGTTTTCAGAAATACCCTACCCTTATGACAAATGAGATAATATTGACTCATCATAAGAGACTGTAATTCAGATACTCTTCTTGCAGAAGTCAAAGCAGTAAGCAACATCTTTTTCCTTTCCAAGTCATAAACTTAATTTCATGTGGATCAGATGGTTCAAACAGAAATAGTGCAAGTTTATCTAGAACTAAATGAGATTGCAAGATGAAGCCACTTGTCTTCTACATGGACAGATATGCAGAACCCCTTTCAAAAACTGATTGACCTGGGGCTGGGTCTATGGGTAAACAAGGAGAGATGGCTGAGAAGTGAATCTTGATAGAAGAGTAACAAAGGCCAGAGGATAATAAGTCATACAAATACTGAAGAAACAGAGACATTTGGACCATAAATGGGTCCTAGTTCTAAGTTTGAGTTCAACTAGAAAATATTTTCCACTTACCTATATATGACTTTCTAGTAGCAATTTTCTTAGCCATCTTCAACACCTGCTACACTTCCTCAGAAAACAGGTGCCTAAAAGGTATTAAAACTCTTGTCATCCAGGCAGTCATCTGAAATAGTTTCAGGTCAGTGTGTAACAAATTACCAATTTGGTGCAAGCCCAATGTGTGAGGAAGACTGTGGCAACTGTCCTTGGCAATTTCTAAAAGAATGGAGAACAACTGTTGCTAAGCCAAAAGGGGGTCACCACAATTATCTCTGGAGAATCCTTCTGAATATTTTGAATGAGACTGGATATCTGCGGAAAGGATGGAGAGGCATACAGAAACATTCCTGTCCATGGGAATGAAAAGGCATTTTGTCTTCCAGGCCTGTTTGCAAGGAATCCTGGATCAGAATTCCTTTAGCTGTCTTTTATAAAAGGAGGCAAACATAAATATTTCAGGCATACACTACAGCTGGATCAATTCGAACCTTAGGTACAATTTCCATTCATGAGGGTTTGCTATGGTCTTGCACTCTGACAGAATGAAGGTAGAATGAAGGAGAAAACTGTGCTAATGCTGAGCTGTCAGTTCCCAGGCTCTCAGAGCTAGCCTACAAAGGTGATAGGATCTGCCCCCCCCCATTTATGTACCACAGCACTGTGATGTTGTCTGTAATTACTAGTAGAGGTCATGAAGTCCAAAGATGAATTAGAGATTTGAAAGCATTAATATAATATTATCAAAAGGAGATCTACTCACAGCAAATCCAGTTTGATCTAGGTCTAAGAGAGTAGAGTAAGCCTCCTTGTCATGATCACCATAAAAAGCTTACAATCATAGTTTAAGATTGAAACTGGATGACAGGAGGTTGGCAAACTGGGATCTTTCCCTGGCTTACATATCAAAACTACGACAGCTTGCTTCCACAAGGGGGGGGGGGGCGCCACCTCAGTACTACCTAAACACCACTTCAGGAAGAAATATTTCACTCATTTTGAAGTGCAGTTTAATGTACTGTTCCGCAAAAGCATTCATTATTTTCTCAGATACAGTAAACATCCTACCCTTATGTCTCTAAGCTTAGTTATACACCTTTCTGCTTTTTTTTCTAAGTGGAATATGAAATATTTACAAATTGCTGGTGAACAGTCAAACGTTATAGTTTTCAGGGCTTTCGGTGCATAAGCAACATTATAAGTAAAATATCTATCATACTTTTCCTTCACTTCTAATAACCTATTGGATGCTCCATCCACACATACAATAGTCTTTAAAAATATCACACTTTTGAATTCCTGTTTCCAAATCCGTATGTCCCTCCCAATAAGAAAATAAATTTGTAAGGTAATTCCTAAATGAGGGGCCATCACAGAGTGTTAAGTTAACCCTCCAAACTTTCTTCTGAAACTCTGCAGTAAGATTTATTGAAAGTCTAAGGGGTGTGTGACCTGACAGCAACATTGGGGCTATAAAAAGAAGTTATGTCTTACCATAACATTCCATCTGTGTTGTTGATCTTTGTTCATTCATTACTGATGGGTTATCGGTTCCGTCCTCGGAACCAAGCCAGCCATATATCAAGCTCGCGTCAGCCAAAAACTCTCAAGCCAAGGTCCTACCCAGAATGCTCTGCTCCCTGTTACCTCAGATTGAGTTTGCAAGTTGATAGACAAAAGTAGAAGCTACCTCTGGTCATAACACACCTACAGTAAAGGAGTATATGAGATCAACAAGGAACCTCCGGAGGGGGACGGAGGGAGGGGAGTAATGAATGAAAGAAGATCAACAACACAGATGGAACGTTATGGTAAGACATAACTTCTTTATCTGATGTTGTTAATTTTCATTCATTCCTTACTGTTGAGACAGAGTCCCCAGCTACCTGTATCCCTAGGTGGCCCTCATGGAAGGACATTCCTAAGCACCATGGAGCCAAAAGAAGCTCTACATCTGGAGGCCAAATCCAATTTGTAATGAAGAATAAAGGCATGAGGTTGGGCCCAAGTCGCAGCTGAGCAAATATCATTGAGGGAAGCCTTAGCATGGAAAGCTGCTGAAGTTGCCATAGCATAGACCTTGTAGAATGTGCTTTCACTCTGTGAGGCAAGGTGATATTGTTCTTGTTGTAGACAAAGGTAATGCAATTTCTCAACCACAAAGCCAATGTAACTTTTGAGACAGGATGACCAAGTCTTGGTCCAGAAAAAGCCGGAAATAGTGGGTCTGATTTACAGGTAGATTTTGCTCTAACAAGATAAAATTGTATTTGTCTATGAACATCCAGGGTGTGCAGGCAATACTCTCCCTTGTTAGAGTGGTTAGGAAAAAATACTGGAAGGTCAATAGTCTGGTTGATAGACCACTCTGACACCACTTTTGGTAAAAAGGAAAAGTTAGTTCTCAGTGATACCCTATCCTTATGGAAGATAAGATAGGAACGTTTGATGCATAAGGCTTGAAGTTCTGACAAGCGTCTGGCCGATGTGATTGCAATCAGAAACAAAGTTTTCCACGAGAGATATTTTAAATCACATGAAGATGCAGGTTCAAAGCGGGGAGCTGTTAGGGCTTGCAGGACCAAGGCCAAATCCAAAGGTTGCACTGGTTCTCTAAAGGGAAGTTTTAGGTGAAGAACCCCCTTCAAGAAAGTTTTACAGAGTCTATGTGACATGAGTGAAGAATCCTGAAAACCAATGTGGAAATTTGAAATGGCAACTAAATGCACACGAACAGTAGAGGCAGACACCCCAGAGTAGAAAAGATGGGGCTGACAAGGGGTCTAATTATTTATTCGCTGCCCATAGAGAAAACCTTTTCCATTTATTGAGATAGATTAGTCTGGTGGACGATTTATGAGATGCAATAAGAACATTGCACACTGGGGACGAGAGGTTTTCCTGCCTGGCAATCATTGGAAGTGGAGAAACCAAGCTGTCAGTTTCAGGGTTGTTAGACTGGGGTGAGTCAGACCCTGTGGATGGGAGACCAATGTTGGGGATGTATTGAGGATCCATGGTTGATCTAGCAGGTGAGGCCAGAGGAAGGGGAACCAGACTTGTCGAGGCCAATATGAAGCAATGAGGACCATTTTGCTTTTCAACTGTTGTGCTTTCTTCAGAAATTGGGAGATGAAGGGGAGAGGAGGATAAGCATAAAGTAGACCGGAGGGCCAAGTGTGGACTAGAGCGTTTCTCGGTGACTGCCCTGAGGCGGGATCAAGGCAAAATAGTTCCTGCACTTGTAGTTGGTTGAGGAGGCGAATAGGTCGCAGCAAGGCTGGCCCCAGTGGTTGAAGATTTTTGCCGCTATCACAGGGTTGAGGGACCACTCGTGAGGTTGTAGAATGCACCTGCTCAATTTGTCCGCTATCACGTTGGAGCTCCCAGGAATCTGCATTGCAATTAGAAAGCAGTTGAAAGCTACTGCCCATTGCCATATTCTCAAGGCCTCTCGGCATAATGGATAACATCTGGTGCCCCCTTGCTTGTTGACGTACCAGACCACTGACATGTTGTCTGACTGGATCGCAATAGTCCCTGATGGCACTGCCCCCAGTTCAGGGACATTGATATGCAAAAGGACCTCTGTCTCCGACCAGGTGCCTTGGACCGAGTTTCCCTTACATATCCCCCCACCCCATCAGAGAGGCATCCATGGTCACTGCGGCTTTTGGCTGATGGGGGCTGAAGGGGCGAGACCATTGTTGGGGATTTTGAGACATCCACCAGAGTAAATCTTGCTTGCATCTCTGAGTTACACTTATCTGAAAAGACAAAGGATATTGTAGAGGGTACCACTTAGTGAGAAGTAACCACTGAAGGAGCCTCATGTGGAATCTGACTAGAGGAGCAATGGTGATTGAGGCTGCCATTGACCCCAAGACTTGGAGTATATATCGAGCAGAAGATTTGTGGTGACAGAGCAGTGGCTGAACCTGTTGCCTTATTCTTTGAAGTCTGTGGTTCAGGAGAGATGCTGTGCAATTTCTTGTGTCCAACAGTATCCCGATGAATTCTAAAGACTGTGCTGGGGTTGTGTTGGACTTCTCCTAGTTTATAATGATTCTCAGGCATTGTGTTGTAAGGAGAGTGTAGTGTAGGGCTTCTTCCAGTAGATGCTTGGTGGGGGGTTGAGGAGCCAGTCGTCTAAATATGGAAATGCCTGGAATCCTTGAAGTCGCAAGTGAGAGATAACCACTGCCATGAATTTGGTGAACAATCTGGAGGCTGTAGAGAGACCGAAGGGCAGTGCTCAAAATTGGTAGTGACTGGCTCCTATGTGGAAGTGGCGGTATCTACTTGAGTGTTTGTCCATTTTTATGTGGTAATACGCATCTTGAAAATCTACAGAGCACATCCAATCATCTTCTTCCAGAAGAGGAAGGATAGAGTGAACCAGGACCATCCGGAATTTCTCTCTGTCTTTACAAATTTGTTCAGTGTGCTGAGATCCAGAATTGGTCTCCAGTCCCCTGTCTTTTTTGGCACTAAAAAGAACCTTGAGTAAAAACCGGATCCTGTCTGGTCTGGGGGGACTGTTTGGATGACTCTTTTTTATAGCAGCTTTTGAATTTCATGTGCTGCTGCTTCCCTTTGACTGGGTGGAACAGGTAATTCTCTGGATGAGGTTGGACAAAGATGGAAGGGGATGCGATAGCTTCTGAATATTATCCGTTGTACCCAAGAGTCCGTGATTATATTTCGACAGGCAGTGAGGTACAAGGAAAAATAACCCCTGACTGCTTCCAGAGGTGAGCAGTCAGGCAACGCTTCAGGAGCACTGATAGGGTTGATCAGAGAAAGAATCTCTGGAACCCCGGTTTCGTGGACCTCCTCTGCTCCAAAAGGGGCATTTTCCATTGGAGTTTCCCCCTCTGCCTCTACGGGAGAACTTAGCACGTGTGTCATGGAAAGAGCCCTGTGATTTCCTGTGCCACATCTTCCCGCTCCTCTGATTTCTGGAGTGGAGTCGTTGAGGAGTGGAGTGTCCGACACCAATGGCAGATAGGGTCTTGCCGTCTTGTTCGCACCTTGCCAGCATATCTTTAACTTTAAGGCTAAACAAAGAAGTAGCCTCGATGGGGACGTTCATGAAGGAAGCCTTAAAGTAGTCTGCAAAGTCACAAATGCGCATCCAGGCATGTCGTCTGGTGATGTGAAAAAGAACAACAGTATCAAGAAGAAGAAAGTCTACCCAGAAGGGTAAAAAGAGAGAAAAAGAAAGGTTTACCAACGATGGTAATGAAGGATTACCTCAAAGATAAGAAAAGGGTAATAAAGGGAAAAAGACTAAAGGGAGAGAGTCTTAAGGATATGATAGGGTAGGAGAATAATACAAGTAACTGATTGAAAACTTTAAAGTAGAAACAATACATAAACTTTCAAAACTTATTCACTTAGCTGAGAGACAGTGGCTTGACACGGCTGTACAGCAACGTGGCAAACGAGATCTGGGGTAACAGGGAGCAGAGCATTCTGGGTAGGACCTTGGCTAAATGGCCAGCTCAGTTCCGAGGACGGAACCGATAACCCATCAGTAAGGAATGAACGAAGATTTAACAACATCAGAGCTAATGTTTCAACAATATGTCCATACTCCCTAATGATAAATAGTTTATCGATTCTAGAGAAAACATTAAAGCAGGGTGAACAGTACGTGTAGTGATCACTTGATAGTCTTAAAGCAACTGAAACATCCTCCATACCAAACAAGCTAATGTATCTGCCCAACAGCTATCCAGCTGTAGGTAAAAATCTCCTTATTAGCTCAGCAGATACCACATTTAAAGAAACAGTCAAAATTCTAGTCCCCAACCCAAATCACTAAACCATCCTGTATAGACAACCAAGTTTTCAACAGCATACCAATTGTTTGAAAGGAAATCCCAAGAGGCACATAAACATTTACAGTTTCACAACAATGGCCATAATAAAACCCCTTAACTGAGACAAATCACTCTCCTCATCTATTAATATATCCAAAAGGGAAAAGCTGCATCTATAAGCCAGACATTTAAGACCCCTCTTCATTTGCATACTGGGGGGGGAATAAAAATAGCCTTCTGAATACAAACTTTTTATTATCTCAACATGCTCATAATCTGCCAAATGTGTTTCTTGCAAGAGCAATAACTGAGATCTATGACAATATAAATAGGCAAATATCTTCTGGCTCCTAATTAATCAGTGAGTCTATTTACATTCCATGAGATTAACTGCAATGTAGCCACTGAAATAAATGTTAAGCACATAAACAAAAAGGGGAATAAAACTCATAATCAATGCCATGCTGCAAATAAGATATAACACTGTGACTGTGATCAATATCCTTCTGAGAATCAGTAATCTTCATTGTCAACATTAGACATATAAAAAGCAAATAAATAAGTAAATAAATAAATAAATATGTGTACCATGTTTTAAGAGGATCAACAACTTTACAGGTTAACAAAATAACCATGTACTTAATATAAACTATATACAGTTATACATGACAATTTGCACAATCTGAGCAGGAGGCAACTGTAAGCTGCCTTGTGAAATGAGAAGTTAAAAACACTTCCAAAATGCAGGTAGCATACATCAAAGCTATAAGTAGCTTGGTGCCCCCATCCCAAAATATTAATCCAAAACACCTATTAAACACATCAGATATACACCAAAGAATAGCAGATGTTAAATTTACTATATTTAGTTATTAAATAAAATAAGGCCAGTTTGAAGATTGATGAATCAATACCCTCCATGTCCCAAGAAAAATCAGTCAACATTAGCTTGATCTGCTTGTGCTGCCAGTGCTTGCAGAATAACAAGAAAGAATCAAGAGTCTTGCAGAACAATGACCTGCCATTTAAATGTTAAATGTCTGAGGTGGACCTGGCAGGAGATTCTCTTCCTGAACGGTACAGGTGTTGGCAGAGTAAAGGATTGTGTAAGTTTTACTTCTGCTTGCACAAAAGAGGTGAATGACACTGAGCCCCAAAAGATAGCCACTATTGCCAGCCATTGAGTCTGCATAAATGCAGAGCTGGATAGAACTCAGATCTACAAAGTTTTGTACAGCTGAATAGTCTTGATCCACAAATATTTTATGACCCTCTGGGTTAACTGTATCCCTGGTACCTAAAGCTTGCCCAAAACACATTCTTTAACATCACATAAGAAATTGACCAGGGTAGGTCTACGGAAGTGGCCTAGTGCATGTTTTGGGACAAACACTGTGTGGATATGCTCTTACAACAGGTTGTCCTGTGGAAAATCTGACCACTATACCAACTTATCTCTCATGAAGCCTAAACAGTCCATGCCTTCTAGCTTTCAGGGATCCTAGCCACCCTGAGGATTTTGAGGTGGCCTCTGTCCTCCAAGTCCACCAGTTTATCCTCCAACTGTTCCAATCTCATTCTGGCACCCTGAAGACTTTGCTGTATATCCTGTATTTTGGAATCATGGTGAGCTAGTTGGTCAGATTGATCAGTGAGTGCAGACTCAATTTCCTTAACCTTATATTCAGATCGGGGTACATAATCCAATAAGAGTTTATTTACTGGAGCTCTTCCATCACAAAGCCAATTCATTGGTCATATTTAGCGAGCGACATCTCTTGTGATGAGACCATTGATATCCATCTTGGACAATGCTGAATTAGTTTCCGCTGAACCACTCTGATACTCACAGGGTACAAAAGCCTTTTTTCTTAGATCTGGAATGCAGAGACATTCAAAGGGGTTTCCGATCAGCACCACATACAAGGCCTCAGATAACTTTAAGTTCCTCTTGAGTTTTAAAGGTGAAAAAATAATATAAAGTAATTCTAGGAGAGTAAGGGCATACTAAGGTGGGTATCTCTCTACATAAATATGCTCCAATCAGAAGTTGGCACTAGAAAGATTCTTGAATAAAATCCCTTACCTGATAGTTCAGGGGGGATTGATTCTATGACCCCCAGCAGACAGCATTTGCTCCAGGACTGGAGGAAAGAGAAACGCTTGGTTTGAGGGATGAGGAAGAGTCCCCTGAAAAGGAGGAAGGGACTCCCTCTGACAACTGTAAATTTTCTGAATTTTGTCAGAACTTAGTTGTCTCAGATTATCTGGTGTCACTGAGGAAAATGAAGACCTAGATTTAAGAAAAACATTAATGGGTTGCAAGGGTAGGAGGGAGCAACACTTAAAACGGCATATAGTAAGCCCAAATTTTTGGATTGTCCTTGTTTATGAGAGGCTGCTCCCTTCTTTTTTGAGCCTTCTTGTCATGTTTATTTTTTTAAATTCTGTTGGCTGTACCTTGATTGGGGAGAAAAGTTTTATTAAACTTTGAGAAGGAAGGTTGTAAAATCTGTGCAACACCTGAATTCATTTTCCTCTGTCATCAAATCTTTTAAGGATCTCAGCAGAAGAGGAGCCAAACAGTACCTCGGTATCTAGGTGAGAATTCAAAATCTCAGCTTTGATATCATGTGTTAAATTTTGTGAATGTAACCATGCATATCTTCTCATAACTGATCCAGTAGCAGCTGCTCTGGATACAGTATCAACAGTCATAAGATCACTTCAGAGAGTGTTTGGTTACCTGATAAACAGAAGCTATTAAAGAATTCAGAGATGTTTTAATCTCTGAAGAATGGAGGTTAGCAGTTAGTTTTTTAAATTTTCAAAAGAAGCAAGCAGGTATTTTGGTATATGAGCTTGATAATTCAAAATTCTGAAGGCTACAGTAGAAAGAATACATTTTCATCCCAAATCTATCAAAAGCATTGCCATTTTTCTCAGAAAGGATTGGATTCGCATTCGCAAGGTGCTTGGCACCAGATGGTTCAGCCAATGAAATAACTGCAGGATGGGATTTGGTATTTTAAAATAGATGTTTGTGGGTTTGAGGGACTTTCTACAGTCTATCAGACTTTTTAGGATCAAGAGGTTGACTGTCAGGCATATTCAAAAAAATCCTCTAAAGGTGACATCACAGGAGGAAAGGCTGCAGGATGTGGAAAATCCAGTTGTAACAAATCATGATACTTTTGCTGAGAAGCTGGAACTTCACACTGTTCCCACAAAAAAAAGAAGTTATGTACTCACTATAATGTTCCATGTTTGTTGTCCATGATCTCACCTTCATTCTTGCTGGTTGAGTTCAGAACCAAACATCGGTTCCAACTTGGCCGCATACTAAAGCTTGAGAACTTTCACTGGCTTGAGGCTACAACCTATCCCAAGATGCCTAGCGACTGTTACCCAGATCTCGTTTGAGAAACTAATCACTAGACTATGCCAACCAATACAATAACTGTAACAGATGTGCTGTCCACAATTTGGAAGGCATGAAGGGAATCAGGCAATTTACAGCCAATTTTAGCAATTTCCTCTCGATCCTCCAGGAAGGGGGAAGGAGGGGTGGGATGCAAGAATGAAGGTGAGATCATGGACAACAAACATGGAATGTTATGGTGAGTACATAACTTCTTTATGTTATGTTGTCCTATCTCGCCTTCATTCTTGCTGGTTGGGACAGCGTCCCCAGCATCTTCTTTCTCGGGTGGCTCAAGAGAATAAACTCTTCAGAACAGTGGAACCAAAGGATGCTCTGTTCCGGAAGGCCACATCTACTTTGTAATGAGTGATAAAGGTATGAGGGTTAACCCATGTAGCGGCAGCACAAATTCAATCCAAAGGGTGTCTAGCTTGAAAGGCAGTGGAAGTGGACATAGCTCTAGTTGAATGCCCTCTAATTTTTCCTGGCAGCTGTTTATTCTGAGAGTTATAGACATAAATGATGATATATGTAAGCCATTTTGATCAGGTGACTTTTGAAACTGAAGTACCTTTTCTATTTTCTGAAAATGAAATAAACAGTTGGTCAGATTTTCTAAATTCCTTGGTCCAATGTAAGTAAAAGTGTAGCTGTCTATGTACGTCCAACAGGTGAAGCTTGTATTCTGCCTTGTTGCCATGATTAGGGCAAAATATGGGTAACTCGATAGACTGATTTAAATTGGCTTCAGAACAAACTTTTGGCAGAAAAGAAGAATTTGTTCAGAGGGAAACTCTGTCTTTGTGGAAAATCAGATTGGAAGGACGGATAGACAGAGCTTGCAGTTCTTAAACTCTTAAACCACAAAATAGAACACTGCAGTGGCCCGTAGTCAGGAACTGCAAGTAGCACCAACTCAAATAATGACGACAGTTTACCTAGGTTTCGTCTTTAATGAAACAGACTTCTTTAGAACAAATAAGTTCACACTCCCTAAATCAATGAATAAATACTCTTTCACTAATTACATTCAATAAACATACCCTCCCTTCAATATAATATGCAAATAACTTGCCATCAACCTTAAAGTGTAATGCATACAACATTAACTCATATCTACTCTACTATAATACATTTTTGTTCTTAATAAACATATATAGAACCATATAAAAACATGTATATAATCATGTATAAAAACATGTTAAGAACCATGTAACACACTATGCAACATAATTTGAACATATAAAACCTCCAACCTGAAAATTTTATAAAAAGAACAATACATGAATTATACAAAATTAAAAAGACAAATATTTGAAGACATAATAACACCTCAATATATGTATGAACACAATACATTTCAAAACTGATTCCATTTTGTGTATATATACACACATACCCCCATTATCCCATAATATGTTTTAATTTTAATATGGGAGCCAAGCTTATATTATCATTAATGCCTGGAAACACTGTGGCATCCAACCTTATTTGCCATTTCATTTCACATATATCAAGGTGCACATCTAAGACAGCACCTTGAACATCCTTTTTGATATGTTGTATTATACAAAATTTAAATTGATGACCACAATTTTGTTCTATGTGTCTAACTAAGGCATTAGTACTTCTCATATGCTTAATGTCCAAAATATGTTCACTAATTCTTTCTTTAAAAATTAAGTCTTTCCTATGTAGAAAGCTGGACATTGAGAACATTTTGCTAAATAGACCACATTTTTAGTGAAACAATCAAAATGCCCATATATATTAATGGGCACATCAACTACCTCTATCTTGGAACCAGTAACCAAAATATATGGACATACATTGCATCTACCACATTTAAAATTACCTTTAACTCTATTCGAATCACTAATATCACCAAAACTACTTCCACCTCTTTCAAATAACTGCTTGAATGACCTCCCTTTTCTATACACATTTTTTGGAGCCTTATTCAATTTACTCCATACCTGGTTATCCAATATTAAAATCCTCCAATTATTTTGAATAATTTCAACAATGTGTTTGGTGTCATAAGAATATGTGGTGATAAAATATATTTCAGATTCCAACACTTCAGTAGTATTGGTTATCACATCACTTCCCCTTTTATTACTTATATTTTCAGTATAATGGTTGTTATTTGCTACACAATTCCCATTACTATTCATTGTTAATAATGCCATGTAATTTCCTTCATTTCTTTTGTGTATTACCTCATCATAAATAGAATCACACAACCCAATGGGATAACCTCGTTTAACAAACATACTCTTTATGAATTTCAACTCTTTAATAAAATCTTGGCCTTCACTCACCATTCTGGCTGCCCTGACCATCTGACCTTTAACAATGGCCTTTTTCTGATGGTCAGGGTGCCAGCTTTGATAATTCAAGTAAGAATTTGAGAGACTAGGCTTTCTATAAATACCAGAAGTTAAACAATTTCTGACTTTATCCACCTTTAGTTGAACATCCAAATATGATAACTCGTCCCCACTAAATTCAAAAGTAAACTTCAAAAAGTCTACTGTCCCACTAATATATTCAATGAACATATTCATAGTTTCCACACTACCTTCCCAAATCACAAAAATATCATCCAAAAAGCGAGTATAGTGCCGGATGTATTGCATGTATTGACTATCAAAAACAAATTGCTGTTCCCAGAAGGACATTACATAGTTGGCATATATAGGGGCACAAGCAGCACCCATTGCCACACCAGTATTTTGCTTAAAGTAATAACCTTCAAAAAATATATAATTATTTTCTAATACCACTTCCATTAGGGTGACAAAAACATTAATACGGTCCTGTTCATACATCCCTGTTTTTACTAATTGAGCTTCTAACCACTGCAGTCCAATGTCACTTGGAATTACCGAAAACAAATTACAAACGTCAATAGCCAAAAGGATAGTTTGTTCACTTATCGTGACTGCTCTAAGTTTCTCCAAAAAATGCCACGAATCCTTAGTGATATATTCAAACTTTTTTATCCCTTTTTGCAGATGGAAATCTAAAAACTTACTAATAAAACAAGTTTTACTTCTCTTTCCATCAACAATGGGCCTAAATTTGACATTGCTTAATCCTTTATGCAATTTGGGAATTCCAAAAATACTACTCACCATTGGAAAATAATTCTTTAGATAGTAGTACTCAAGCTCATCAGTTTGTCCCTGCATTAATAAATCTTCTATCATTAAATCAATTTTTAAATATGCTATATGTACCTGATTTAAACTACTCTATTCATAAGTATCATCCACTAACAAAATATAATTACTGTAATCATTCCTATCCATGATTACTGCACCACTACCTTTATCAGGCTTCATAAACATGACAGTTTTGTCATTAATTAATTAATTCTTTCAATAAGGCTCGCTCATCTTTATTCAAATTATTAACTTTATGAAATGCTCTATTTCCAATAGTACTCCTACTACTTCTCATATATTCCCTGGTATCGAATTCACATATTTTTTCATAGAATGCTACGGTTCCATTTAAGGGAGGATTAAATTTACTTGGTTTTCTCAAGGCCAACCTTCCTTGTTCTATTTTATTTTCAAAAACCATCCTAAGGTTTATTCTCCTAGTCAGCATTTTCAAATCAATCAAAATTTCATTTAAATTTCCTTTTGTCACTGGGATGAACGAAGATCCTTTTATTAATAATTGCACATGCTCTTTACTTATTACTTTAGTAGAATAATTGTAAACTCAGTAATCGCCATGTTTATTGGAAATTATATGTGGACTATTCATTAGTGCAGCATTATCCATCTCCTGCATAACATCAGTAACTTCCAATACTTGACTCAACTCCCCATCATAACCAAAATCCAAGTTGAAATCTGAATCTATCATTGCTACTTCACCAATAATGTCATTGTGTCCTAAACTACCAGAACTAATGGAATATGGCACTCGACTTTGTTCCCCACCCACCTGTTGGCCTAATTCATCCATACACATATTTTCAACACTTTTATTACTATTAATAAAGTTATTCTGTTGTGGATGAATAGTCATTTCCAACAGCGGGTCTATTTGGACCCCATCTCTAAACTCAGTCGACAACACAATATTTTCTGTTTCTAATGTGGCATGAAATGCTTCACTCATTTCATTATTACTCCCTATAATAATTTCAGTTAGCTCTTTTTCATAAAATCTTGAACTAATAATATTAACTGCATCTAATTTAGTGTTATGTATCTGTTTGACAGGTATGCCAACTGTACCTAAACTTACATCCAATAGTTGTAGGTCCAAATCACGAGCATTTGCATTTATATTTTCACTACTTGCTCTATTAACTTGTAAACCACTGTAAATGTGCATTGCTACTATCATCACAATCATAGACACCTAAACCCATGGGTAACCACCCCTCCGACGAAACACCACTTTCATTTATAACTCTTTGTTGATCTAATACAGACACACTTACACTATCTATATTCACATCACCATTAACATATTTACAAGGTGAATAAACACTTAAATCAAGCAGCGACTCAAAAGAATTAGCAGTACAAACATCTTCACATAACATAAAATCACTTGCCATTAATGCGGAACCAAATTCCGCACATTTATTGTCATTGTCCATTGTTTCATTAAATGTTAAGTCACAAACATTGGTACCAAGGCCCATACAGTCTACAAAGTTCAAATTTGCAGAATAATGCTGCTCAGGAAAAAATTCAACTTGGCTAGATGACATGCCAGTCTGCTGTTGGACTGTCCCCAATTTATTGAAAGTCCCATTTACTCCACTAACCTGCAAGCCGACCAAAGCTGGCTCAGTTGTTTCACAATTCAAACCAAACACACCAGTTATCTCCATCCACCTTGATGTGAACATTGCTGTTGCTGGTGGTGATTCCATTTCTTTGGCTTTGCTCCCTGCCACTGGTAGTCGTCCTTCTGCTGGCCACTCTGCCGTCAATTTCGCAGCCTCTCCGAGCGTCTCGGCCCACCATCTAAAGGGAATTCCACCACTTCAACAGTTCTATTGTACTCATCCGGCCATCTTGTCACTTCCTGTCCCTCCTCCACCTCACCATTGGTCGATATGTTTCGGTAACCAAGGTTACCTCCTGATAGGGGGTAAACTCTTTTATTTTTATATTTGTCAGTGTCTCTATTGATCTTATGCTGTTTTCTTTGATGTATAACAAAACAGCTGGAGTTTATACTGGCCAACATGTTAGAATAATTAGTCTGATAATGGTCAAAGTTCAAATCAGCCAATATGATCTCATTTTCTTCTTCCAAATCTGCTAAATAACGTGCTATAAGTTGGTCATTATATTTAATCATAATTTTCATTAATTCACAACCAGTCCGATCATATAGTTGATGAACTTTATCGATCATATCAGTTTTCCCTTCTATGCCATTGGGATATCTCCAGGCCCGCAAACCCCTCGGAACCAACCCCAACTCAATGTTTTTATGTAAATAACCATTTTCTATTTGTAATTTTTTCATGTTGAATAGTTTTTTCTCAAACTCTTTCATACGCTCTATCAAGGATTTGTTAACTCTTTTAGTATAGTTGTTAGAATTATTGTCCTTTTGAAAACTGTAATTATTGATTTTCCATTGCATTTTGTCAAAATTTGACTTACAAGTTGCAGCACCAACAACATTCCTAGCCCCACTTTGGATCTGCTCACCAGTATTCACTTCATGAGATTTCATTCCTGAGCTAGCCACAACTTTTGGCGTAGGCTGAGTCAAAGGAACACCTAAACTTCCAAGACTTCCACGTGGACTCCCTCCAGTACACTACTGTTGATCTATTAACTGCTTAATTTGCTGGTTATGCTCAGACAGTTGTTGGTTAATACACTCGAGCAGCCCCATGATGTCAGGGCCAACATCCAGGCTCTCCATATCGACAACAAATTGTAGCAAACACACCAACTCTTAAACCACAAAATAGAACACTGCTGTGGCCTGTAGTCAGGAACTGCAAGTAGCACCAACTCAAATAATGACAACAGTTTACCTAGGTTTCATCTTTAATGAAACAGACTTCTTCAGAACAAACAAGTTCACACTCCCTAAATCACTGAATAAATACTCTTTCACTAATTACATTCAATTAACATACCCTCCCTTCAATATAATATGTAAATAACTTGCCATCAACCTTAAAGTGTAATGCATACAACAATTGCTCATATCTACTCTACTATAATACATTTTTGTTCTTAATAAACATATATAGAACCATATAAAAACATGTATATAATCATGTATAAAAACCAGTTAAGAACCATGTAACACACTATGCAACATAATATGAACATATAAAACCTCCAACCTGAAAATTAGACGTGCACCTTGATATATGTGAAATGAAATGGCAACTAAGGTTGGATGCCACAGTGTTTCCAGGCATTAATGATAATATAAGCTTGGCTCCCATATTAAAATTAAAACATATTATGGGATAATGGGGGTATGTGTGTATATATACACAAAATGGAATCAGTTTTGAAATGTATTGTGTTCATACATATATTGAGGTGTTATTATGTCTTCAAATATTTGTCTTTTTAATTTTGTATAATTCATGTATTGTTCTTTTTATAAAATTTTCAGGTTGGAGGTTTTATATGTTCAAATTATGTTGCATAGTGTGTTATATGGTTCTTAACTGTTTTTTAAACATGATTATATACATGTTTTTATATGGTTCTATATATGTTTATTAAGAACAAAAATGTATTATAGTAGAGTAGATATGAGTTATTGTTGTATGCATTACACTTTAAGGTTGATGGCAAGTTATTTACATATTATATTGAAGGGAGGGTATGTTAATTGTAATTAGTGAAAGAGTATTTATTCAGTGATTTAGGGAGTGTGAACTTGTTTGTTCTGAAGAAGTCTGTTTCATTAAAGATGAAACCTAGGTAAACTGTCGTCATTATTTGAGTTGGTGCTACTTGCAGTTCCTGACTACGGGCCACAGCAGTGTTCTATTTTGTGGTTTAAGAGTTGGTGTGTTTGCTACAATTTGTTGTCGATATGGAGAGCCTGGAGGTTGGCCCTGACATCATGAGGCTGCTCGAGCGTATTAACCAACAACTGTCTGAGCATACCCAGCAAATTAAGCAGTTAATAGATCAACAGCAGTGTACTGGAGGGAGTCCACGTGGAAGTCTTGGAAGTTTAGGTGTTCTTTTGACTCAGCCTACGTCAAAAGTTGTGGCTAGCCCAGGAATGAAATCTCATGAAGTGAATACTGGTGAGCAGATCAAAAGTGGGGCTAGGAATGTTGTTGGTGCTGCAACTTATAAGTCAAAGTTTGACAAAATGCAATGGAAAATCAATAATTACAGTTTTCAAAAGGGCAATAATTCTAACAACTATACTAAAAGAGTTAACAAATCCTTGATAGAGCGTATGAAAGAGTTTGAGAAAAAACTATTCAACATGAAAAAATTACAAATAGAAAATGGTTATTTACATAAAAACTTTGAGTTGGGGTTGGTTCCGAGGGGTTTGCGGGCCTGGAGATATTCCAATGGCATAGAAGGGAAAACTGATATGATCGATGAAGTTCATCAACTATATGATCGGACTGGCTGTGAATTAATGAAAATTATGATTAAATATAATGACCAACTTATAGCACGTTATTTAGCAGATTTGGAAGAAGAAAATGAGATCATACTGGCTGATTTGAACTTTGACCATTATCAGACTAATTATTCTAACATGTTGGCCAATATAGACTCCAGCTGTTTTGTTATACATCAAAGAAAACAGCATAAGATCAGTAGAGACACTGACGAATATAAAAATAAAAGAGTTTACCCCCTATCAGGAGGTAAACGTATCGACCAATGGTGAGGCGGAGGAGGGGCAGGAAGTGACGAGACGGCCGGATGAGTACAATAGAACTGCTGAAGTGGTGGAATTCCCTTTAGATGGTGGGCCGAGACGCTCGGAAAGGCTGCAAAATCGACGGCGGAGCGGCCAGCAGAAGGACGACTACCAGTGGCAGGGAGCAAAGCCAAAGAAATGGAATCATCACCAGCAACAGCAACGTTCGCATCAAGGTGGATGGAGGTAACTGGTGTGTTTGGTTTGAATTGTGAAACAACTGAGCCAGCTTTGGTCGGCTTGCAGGTTAGTGGAGTAAATGGGACTTTCAATAAATTGGGGACAGTCCAACAGCAGACTGGCATGTCATCTAGCCAAGTTGAATTTTTTCCTGAGCAGCATTATTCTGCAAGTTTGAACTTTGTAGACTGTATGGGCCTTGGTACCAATGTTTGTGACTTAACATTTAATGAAACGATGGACAATGACAATAAATGTGCGGAATTTCGTTCCGCATTAATGGCAAGTGATTTTATGTTATGTGAAGATGTTTGTACTGCTAATTCTTTTGAGTCGCTGCTTGATTTAAGTGTTTATTCACCTTGTAAATATGTTAATGGTGATGTGAATATAGATAGTGTAAGTGTGTCTGTATTAGATCAACAATGAGTTATAAATGAAAGTGGTGTTTCGTCGGAGGGGTGGTTACCCATGGGTTTAGGTGTCTATGATTGTGACGATAGTAGCAATGCACATTTACAGTGTGGTTTACAAGTTAATAGAGCAAGTAGTGAAAATATAAATGCAAATGCTCATGATTTGGACCTACAGCTATTGGATGTAAGTTTAGGTACAGTTGGCATATCTGTCAAACAGATACATAACACTAAATTAGATGCAGTTAATATTATTAGTTCAAGATTTTATGAAAAAGAACTAACTGAAATTATTATAGGGAGTAATAATGAAATGAGTGAAGCATTTCATGCCACATTAGAAACAGAAAATATTGTGTTGTCGACTGAGTTTAGAGATGGGGTCCAAATAGACCCGCTGTTGGAAATGACTATTCATCCACAACAGAATAACTTTATTAATAGTAATAAAAGTGTTGAAAATATGTGTATGGATGAATTAGGCCAACAGGTGGGTGGGGAACACAGTTGAGTGCCATATTCCATTAGTTCTGGTAGTTTAGGACACAATGACATTATTGGTGAAGTAGCAATGATAGATTCAGATTTCAACTTGGATTTTGGTTATGATGGGGAGTTGAGTCAAGTATTGGAAGTTATTGATGTTATGCAGGAGATGGATAATGCTGCACTAATGAATAGTCAACATATAATTTCCAATAAACATGGCGATTACTGAGTTTACAATTATTCTACTAAAGTAATAAGTAAAGAGCATGTGCAATTATTAACAAAAAGATCTTCGTTCATCCCAGTGACAAAAGGAAATTTAAATGAAATTTTGATTGATTTGAAAATGCTAACTAGGAGAATGAACCTTAGGATGTTTTTTGAAAATAAAATAGAACAAGGAAGGTTGGCCTTGAGAAAACCAAGTAAATTTAATCCTCCCTTAAATGGAACCATAGCGTTCTATGAAAAAATATGTGAATTCGATATCAGGGAATATATGAGAAGAAGTAGGAGTACTATTGGAAATAGAGCATTTCATAAAGTTAATAATTTGAATAAAGATGAGCGAGCCTTATTGAAAGAATTAATTAATGACAAAACTCACACGTTCATGAAGCCTGATAAAGGTAGTGGTACAGTAATCATGGATAAGAATGATTACAGTAATTATATGTTAAGTATGTAAGGGATGATACTTATGAAGAGAGTAGTTTAAATCAGGTACATATAGCATATTTAAAAATTGATTTAACGATAGAAGATTTATTAATACAGGGACAAACTGATGAGCTTGAGTAGTACTATCTAAAGAATGATTTTCCAATGGTGAGTAGTATTTTTGGAATTCCCAAATTACATAAAGGATTAAGCAATGTCAAATTTAGGCCCATTGTTGATGGAAAGAGAACTAAAACTTGTTTTATTAGTAAGTTTTTAGATTTCCATCTGCAAAAAGGGATAAAAAAGTTTGAATATATCACTAAGGATTCGTGGCATTTTTTGGAGAAACTTAGAACAGTCACGATAAGTGAACAAACTATCCTTTTGGCTATTGACGTTTGTAATTTGTTTTCGGTAATTCCAAGCGACATTGGACTACAGTGGTTACAAGCTCAATTAGTAAAAACAGGGATGTATGAACAGGACCGTATTAATGTTTTTGTCACCCTAATGGAAGTGGTATTAGAAAATAATTATATATTTTTTGAAGGTCATTACTTTAAGCAAAATACTGGTGTGGCAATGGGTGCTGCTTGTGCCCCTATATATGCCAACTATGTAATGTCCTTCTGGGAACAGCAGTTGGTTTTTGATAGTCAATACATGCAATACACCCGGCACTATACTCGCTTTTTGGATATTTTTGTGATTTGGGAAGGTAGTGTGGGAACTATGAATATGTTCATTGAATATATTAATGGGACAGTAGACTTTTTGAAGTTTACTTTTGAATTTAGTGGGGACGAGTTATCATAGTTGGATGTTCAACTAAAGGTGGATAAAGTCAGAAATTGTTTAACTTCTGGTATTTATAGAAAGCCAAGTTTCTCAAATTCTTACTTGAATTATCAAAGCTGGCACCCTGACCATCAGAAAAAGGCCATTGTTAAAGGTCAGATGGTCAGGGCAGCCAGAATGGTGAGTGAAGGCCAAGATTTTATTAAAGAGTTGAAATTCATAAAGGGTATGTTTGTTAAACGAGGTTATCCCATTGGGTTGTGTGATTCTATTTATGATGAGGTAATACGCAAAAGAAATTAAGGAAATTATATGGCATTATTAACAATGAATAGTAATGGGAATTGTGTAGCAAATAACTATTATACTGAAAATATAAGTAATAAAAGGGGAAGTGATGTGATAACCAATACTACTGAAGTGTTGGAATCTGAAATATATATTATCACCACATATTCTTATGACACCAAACACATTGTTGAAATTATTCAAAATAATTGGAGGATTTTAAGATTGGATAACCAGTTATGGAGTAAATTGAATAAGGCCCCAAAAATGTATATAGAAAAGGGAGGTCATTCAAGCAGTTATTTGAAAGAGGTGGAAGTAGTTTTGGTGATATTAGTGACTTGAATAGAGTTAAAAGGTAATTTTAAATGTGGTAGATGCAATGTATGTCCATATATTTTGGTTACTGGTTCCAAGATAGAGGTAGTGGATGTGCCCATTAATATATATGGGCATTTTGACTGTTTCACTAAAAATGTGGTCTATTTAGCAAAATGTTCTCAATGTTCAGCTTTCTACATAGGAAAGACTTGTAGAATTTTTAAAGAAAGAATTAGTGAACATATTTTGGACATTAAGCATATGAGAAGTACTAATGCCTTAGTTAGACACAGAGAACAAAATTGTGGTCATCAATTTAAATTTTGTGTAATACAACATATCAAAAAGGATGTTCAAGGCGCTGTCTTAGACGTGCACCTTGATATATGTGAAATGAAATGGCAACTAAGGTTGAATGCCACAGTGTTTCCAGGCATTAATGATAATATAAGCTTGGCTCCCATATTAAAATTAAAACATATTATGGGATAATGGGGGTATGTGTGTATATATACACAAAATGGAATCAATTTTGAAATGTATTGTGTTCATACATATATTGAGGTGTTATTATGTCTTCAAATATTTGTCTTTTTAATTTTGTATAATTCATGTATTGTCCTTTTTATAAAATTTTCAGGTTGGAGGTTTTATATGTTCAAATTATGTTGCATAGTGAGTTACATGGTTCTTAATTGGTTTTTATACATGATTATATACATGTTTTTATATGGTTCTATATATGTTTATTAAGAACAAAAATTTATTATAGTAGAGTAGATATGAGTTATTGTTGTATGCATTACACTTTAAGGTTGATGGCAAGTTATTTACATATTATATTGAAGGGAGGGTATGTTAAATGTAATTAGTGAAAAGAGTATTTATTCATTGATTTAGGGAGTGTGAACTTGTTTGTTCTGATGAAGTCTGTTTCATTAAAGACGAAACCTAGGTAAACTGTCGTCATTATTTGAGTTGGTGCTACTTGCAGTTCCTGACTATGGGCCACAGTAGTGTTCTATTTTGTGGTTTAAGAGTCAGTTCTGAAACTCTCCTAGCGGAGGTAAAAAGAAGTTATGTCCTTACCATAACGTTCCATGTGGAGTGTTCATCTCGCCTTGGTTATTACACATGGGTGGGTTCGGAGCCGATCCTCGGCTCCGTGCCGGCCGACTGCAAGCTCTGCATCGAGAAGAAGCTCGAGGACATCTAATACCCACAATCCCCCTCTGCCTTTACCTCAGATCTAGTTTGCAAGCAAACCAGACATAAAGCACGCACACATGCCAACTATATACATAAAAGTACATATATACAAACATACCAAGAGTATGATAGTAACACTAATACTGCAACAGCAGAAGGAGAATACTCCAGACCAGGCACCAAATCGAACGTTCTTCCTAAGGGTGGGAAGGGTGGGAGTGTAATAACCAAGGCGAGATGAACACTCCACATGGAACGTTATGGTAAGGACATAACTTCTTTATGTGAGAGTGTTCAATCTCGCCTTTGTTCTTACACATGGGTAGCATCCCTAGCTCCATGATCCTGAGGAACTCAAGGGAGAACGTTCTTGAGCACAGTGGAACCAAAAGTTGCCCTATCCCTAGAAACCCTGTCCACTTTGTAATGAGAGATAAATGTATGTGGTTTAGCCCAAGTAGCAGCCGCACAAATAGTGTCTAAAGGTAAGCGAGCTGCGTGAGCCAAAGATGTAGACACTGATCTGGTAGAATGTCCTCTGGGTTTTGCTGATAATGTTTGGTCAGAGGCTTCATAAACATATGTGATACAGTCAGTTAGCCATTTAGAAAGAGTTCGTTTCGTAACTGCAAGACCCTTTCTGCTGTCAGCAAAAGCTACAAATAGTTGATCAGATTTCCTGTGATCTTTTGTTCTATCCAAATAAAATCTGAGTTGTCTATGGACGTCCAGTTTGTGCAACATATACTCCAATTTATTAGAGTGGTTTTAAAGAAGGTGGGTAATTCAATGGACTGATTAATATTACTAGAAGAACAAACTTTGGGAAGAAAGGATGGATTAGTGCGTAGGGATACTCTGTCAGAATGAAATATTAAATAAGGATGTTTGACCGAAAGGGCCTGAAGCTCAGACACTCATCTAGCAGATGTAATGGCCACTAGAAATAATGTTTTCCATGACAAAAATTTCAATGTGCAACTTGAAGCTGGTTCAAAGGGTGGCAACATCAATTTAGAGAGCAACAAGTTTAAATTCCACGGTGATGTCGGACTTCTGACTGGTGGTCTGATATGAAAAGAACCTTTTAAAAAGGCTTTACAAAGTCTGTGAGCCATAATAGGCAATTCACATTCTTCTACATGATAGTTAGAAATGGCAGCTAACTGTACTCTTAAAGTAGCCGAGCAAGCTCCTTCATGAAATAATTCAGTCAAGAACTCTAAAACCTTGTTTAACCGACCTCCAACAGGGTCCTAATGATGTGATTCCGCCCGTTCACAAAACGTTTCCACTTACTCGTGTAAGTCTTTGTAGTGGTAACTTTGTGAGAAGTTAGTAAAATGTCTTGAACCGATGTAAGGGGAACCGACCTGGCTAAAAGGGAAGGAGCAGCCAAGCTGCTAGATGGAGAGATTCGAGAGATGGGAGAGGAACTCGTGAGGAGAGAGTCAGTAGATCTGGCTCTGGGTCCAGCATCCAAGGTGCCGGAATGCGGTGATGCAATAGAAAGGGGAACCAAATTTGACGAGGCCAGAACGGGGCAATGAGAATAATAGTCCTCTGAAGGTTGTTGGCTTTCTGTAGAAACTTTGCAATCAGGGAAATGGAGGAAAAGCATATAGGAGACCCGGGGGCCAATCGTGCACCAGCGCCCTGGGGACTTCCCTGGAGGGGTAATAGGGCAAAGTAGCTCCTGCATTTGGCGTTCATTGGAGACGCAAACAGATCGCAGGTAGGCTGGCCCCATTTGCGAAAAATCCTTCTCGCAACTGACTGTTTGAGGGACCACTCGTGAGGCAATAGTATTGCCCTGCTCAGCCTGTCGGCTATGACGTTGGATGACCCGGGATGTGCGTTGCGATCAGAAAGCGACCGTGGACTCTGCCCATTGCCAAATTCTCATGGCCTCTCTGCATAGTTGGTAAGACCTGGTTCCCCTTGCTTGTTTATGTACCAGACTACGGACATGTTGTCTGTCTGAACTGCAATGGTCCCTGGAGGAAGAAGGGGAGCAAAGTGTTGCAACGCCAAAAACACTGCCCTCAACTCCAGAACATTGATGTGCAGATTGTACTCCAGATTGGTCCATTCGCCTTGGACTGTCTGTCCCTGAAAGATGCCCCCCCACCCTATCAGGGAAGCGTCCGTGGTTATCGTCGCTGACGGTGCGGGTAGCACAAATGGTCTTCCGCTGGATAGGTTGCAAGTCTGTAACCACCACATTAGGTGTGATTTGCATGTTTTCGTTATCAATATTTCGTGAGTCAGTGGAAGTTGTTGGAATGACCATTGTGCAAACAGAAGCCATTGTAGCACTCTCATGTGCAGTCTTCCCAATGGTATCGCAATGAGGGAAGCTGCCATGAGACCCAAAACTTTCAGAACAATTTTTGCTGGGGACTTTCTGGATGACAGTAGAAGGGAAATGTTGAATTGAAGTGCTACTATTCTTTCTGTAGGAAGTTTTAGAACTAACTGACGCGTATCTAATTCCGCTCCTATGAATAAGATATGCTGTGATGGCTGTAGCAACGATTTTTCGAAATTTACTGAAATGCCAAGGTGTGTACAAAGTTGTAGGGTGTAATCCCTGGCTTGTATCAGTTGACGCCTGGTGGTGGCAGACAGGAGCCAGTCGTCCAGATACGGAAACACCTGGAATCCTAGGCCTCAGATGAGACGCTACCACTGCCATGCATTTGGTGAAGACCCTGGGGGCTGTAGTCAGACCAAAGGGCAGGGCTCAAAACTGATAGTGACTGGCTCCCAGCCAGAAGCGCAAATGATCCCTGGACGCCCTGGCCATTTTGATGTGGTAGTATGCGTCCTTCAGATCTATCGAGCACATCCAGTCGTCCTTCCGTAAGAATGGAAGGATCGATTGAAGCGTGACCATTCGGAACTTTTCCTTCTTGACAAAGGTGTTGAGATGGCTTAGGTCCAGAATCGGCCTCCAGTCCCCTGTTTTCTTTGGAACTAAAAAGAACCTTGAGTAAGTTCCGAATCCTATTTGGTCCGCTGGGACTGGTTGGATGACTCTTTTTTCTAGCAGCTTTGAAATTTCTGTAGCTGCTGGGTCTCGCAGATGGGGTGGTACATCTGGGAGTTTTCTTTTTGGAATAGGTGTGGATAGAAATGGGATTTTGTAACCTCTGGTAACAACGCTTTTTACCCAATTGTCTGAAGAAAGATTTTGCCAGGCCTGAGGGTATAAAGCTAAGCGACCCCGACTGCCTCCAGAGCAGGACAGTCGGGCCTCCTCTCAGGAGTGCTGAAAAGGTTTGCCAGGAGATTATCCCTGTCACCTTGGTTTTGCGGACCCCTCTGCCGCCAGGGCGGCGTCTTCCACCTCTGCCCCCTCTGCCTCTAGAGGGGCATCACCCTGTGTGTTTGGGAAAGATCCTTGGGGTTTTCGAAACCACATTTTCCCACCACGTTGCCCTTTGGGGTACGGTCTGGAAGGGGTGGAAAAACGGACTCCGACAGCAGACAGAGTCTTTCCCTCCTGTTCACACCGGGTAAGGGTCTCCTTTACTTTAGGGCCAAAAAGTGTGGCTCCGTCAAATGGGGCGTTAGTAAAGGAAGACTTGAAGGCTTCCGCAAACGAACATAAGCGCATCCAGGATTGCCTACGAAGAGCAATTGCTGAAGCCGCTGCCCTACTCGATCCTTCGGCTGCATAGGATATCAGCCTCATGGACGAGTTTACAATGGACGTAAGGGTGTTGAGATGCGCTGTAACTTTCTCTGAGACAGCGGCATCTGTAGTACCCTGGAGGGTATCTCCCAACTCTTTGACTAGATCCCTCTGTAAACGTGTAAAATGAGTCAAATAGTTCAGGGAACGCAAATTGAAAGCCGCTGAACTGAAAATGCGCTTCCCGTATCTGTCCATGGTCCTAGAGTCTTTGTTAGGCGGATGGACAGATGAGGAAGACTCCGACATCTCCTTTTTCGTGGCCGCTGCCACCACCATGGCGTCTACTGGAACTCCTTTGGTGAGGTAAGCTTTGTCCTGTGGTGCCGTAATGTACTTATTTGGCTTCCTAGGGACTGGTTCCACCATGTCAGGAGTCTCCCACGCCCTTCGAGCAATTAATTCCATTAACTCATCAAAGGGCGGAGTGACCCAGGAGGAGGAAGGACGGGCACCAAATGCCTTCAGCAAAACTGACTCATCCTCAGAAGGGGGGAGGGCTTGCCAGTCACCTTTCTGTTTTAGGATCTCCAAGATGTCAGAAAAAGAGACATTCTCTGAAGGTGACTTAGGGGACCCTTCTGACTCATCTAAGTCAGTATCAGATGTCAAGGATTCTTGTGGAGAATCCAAGTGTCTCCTCTTACACAGTCTTTTCCTACGGACTTCTTCGTGGGGAGCATCCGAAGAAGCCTCCGAGGAAGAGGGGCACCTCCAGGGGTGGCTGAGACACTGGTGCCCGACGCTTGGACGTGGCCGTGGGTGCAGAGGAGGATAACGGTCCTTTGTGGGGAGGAGAAGCTGTACCTGCTGATGTGGTTGTCTGGGTAGACAACACCTTCCTCATGAGGTCGAAGGCCCCCGGGTCCCGAGTCGAGGTATCTCCCGGTTCCGAAGAAATGGGAAGAATCCCCGAAACAGGAGCCGAAGGCACTGACCCCGAGGACGGAACCGAGTCGATCCGTGCCGAGGCCCCGAGAGGGAGCGTCGGAACTGAAACATCGGTCCGACTCTCGGTCCCGGAACCAAGGACGGATCTTCGGCCCCGAGACTCCAGTACCGGATCGGATGGAGTCGAGGTGAACGGTGCCGACCGAGAAAAAGACGGTTCTGGCACTGAGGGCTCCACAATCATCAGTTCAGCTTCTTCCGGCTCCGAAGACTGGACAGGTCTCGGAGGAGGAACAGATGGAGATAGTGGCAGGCCTTCAAGTCTCGACATCAACTGAGAGGAGACCGAGATAAGCTTGGATAGGGCCGTATGCTCCATCAGTTTCTGCACCACACGGTCCACATCGATGTCGGAAAGGGGCCTAGAAGAACGAGTCGAAGGGATCGAAGACGGAGCCGACCTCAGCTCCGTCACCAGTTCCAAGACTCGAGGCTCGGAAACTGCCAACAGTTGAACACTCGGCCCCGAAGTCTGTGGAACCGGTGATCTAACTAGACCCGAAGAGCTCGGAGCCGATGACTTTGGCTCCGACGCCTTCGAAGACTTGGATGCCTGGTCTGAAGCATCCAGAGCCTCCTGGAAAGAGGGTTTCAACAATCCTCTATCCATCAGTTTCCTGTGCCTATCTGTCATGACCCTCCCACTAAAAGAGTGACAAATAGAGCAGTCCTCTTGTAAGTGGAGAGGGCCAAGACAGTAGACACAGGAACTGTGGTTGTCTGTGACCGACATCTTTTGGCCACACTGACAACGTTTGAAGCCAGATTTTATTTTCTCAGACATAATGACAAGAGAAAGAGACAGTCCAGTCCAGTAATAGTCAATTCCAGTAACAATGTCAAATCCGTAATTGAAAGTCCGATTGTCAATTGCTTAAGAAAGCAAGACTACAACAAATTTTTAGTCAAAAGTGATCCAAGTAGGGGTGGTAGGCCCGAAAAACTCTATACGCGTTAGTTAAACTAAGTTAAACTAATCTAAGGTACCGAGAATTCTAATCCACTCACACACCGTACTCTAACTTTAATTGACTAGATTTTAAAGAAGTTTTTGAAAATTTAAACAGAATAGATAAATTCTTATCTGTAAAAAGCCTCGAGCTAGCCTCCAGCGATGCGTATGCAGCAGCGGCAAACTAGATCTGAGGTAAAGGCAGAGGGGGATTGTGGGTATTAGATGTCCTCGAGCTTCTTCTCGATGCAGAGCTTGCAGTCGGCCGGCACGGAGCCGAGGATCGGCTCCGAACCCACCCATGTGTAAGAACAAAGGCGAGATTGAACACTCTCACATTGGCTGTTAAGAAGATTGTCTTCCAAGACGAGAACTTCAGTGAACAAGAGGAGGCTGGTTCGAAAGGAGGAAGAGTTAAGGACGATAACACCAAACTGAGGTCCCAAGGAGGTAGTGGTTTTCTTAAGGGAGGTCTTAAAAAGAATGTACCCCTGAGAAAGGCTTTCCATAATCTATGGGACATTATATTGGATCCCATGTCTCCTTCGTGGTAGTTAGATATGGCGGCCAGTTGTATTTGTATCATGGCTGCTGCTGCACCTTGATTAAAAGTTTCTGTTACAAATTCCAGGATTGCAGATATAGGGGCTGCAAAGGGGTCTATATGTTTTTTGTCAGCCAACACAAAAACCTCTTCCATTTACTTGCATAAAGTTTCCTAGTTGTATTCTTGTGTAACAAGACCAGAATGTGTCGCACTGCAGGGGAATGTTGTGGATGCCTGGCTACGACTGGAAGTAGAGTAACCAAGCTGTCAGCTTGAGGCTTTGAAGAGAGAGGTGGAGTGTTCCTGACTGATGAGTAAGAAGATCCGGCACTGGGTCCAGGATCCAAGACTCCTCCTGAAGATGGGGCCATAGAAAGGGGGACTATATTTGATGAGGCCCATAAGGAGCAATGAGAATTAGCCTGCGACTCAATGATTTGGCTTTCTGGAGAACCTTGGGAATTATTGGAAATGGGGAAAAGCATATAGACGTCCAAGGGGCCAATTGTAAGTGCATCCCTTGCTGACTTCCCCGGAGAGGGAATTAGGGCAAAGTAGCGGATGCATTTGGAGTTGATGGGCATGGCAAAGAGGTCGTAGCAAAGCTGGCCCCACTTGCAAAAAATTTGGTTCGCAGTTTCCTGATTCAGGGACCACTAGTGAGGCATAAGAAAGTACAGCTGTGTACACTTACCATAAATGTAGATGTTCGAGTGTATTCACTGTTGCAGTCATCACACTTGGGTTATCTGCCTTCAGATAGCCCTCAGACAACCCAAATATCAGAATCTTGGGATTTCTGCATCGGATGCTGTCGCCTCATCACTACCTGTCTCATAGGGGTTCCCCAAGGATCCATCCTTGGACCCCTACTTTTCTCTGTTTACACCAATAGTCTAGCCTCTGCCACCAAACATGGCACACTCATCCAATATGCAGATGACTCAACCGTCATCTGCTCATGCCAGTCCCTACCCAAACTGCAAAAAGTCACACAGGAAGCCTTTTCCTCTGTTGAAACATGGTTATCCGATGCCCAATTAATACTCAACCCAAACAAAACTAAACTACTCATCTTCCAACCCACCAAACATACTCAAAACAACTCTCACTTTAACATCACAGCAAAAGACAACACCACTATATACCCAACTGAACACACCAAATTGCTAGGAGTGGAAATAGACAATAAACTAAAATTTGACATTCACATATCCATGACCATAAAAAAAGTCCACAAAAAACTAGGAGCAATATACAGAAATAAACAATTTCTCATTAAAGCAGCAAAGATTTCAATAGCAAATTCCCACCTTATCTCCACCCTACTTTATGCCTCTCCAGTATATACCAACCTAAGGCAATGTGATCTAAACAAGCTAGAGACCTGCTACAACAAAATCGCCAAATTCGCCACAGGGGCATCCTACCGTAGTCACCACTGTCTCTCACTTGCTGAACTGGGCTGGCTTGAACTCCCTCATATCCTTCAGTGGTATCAACTCTCACTCGCCCACAAACTAGTAAACCATCCACTAAATGTCCCATCCATCTACTCCAACCCTATCGCACCACCAGACCACTTAGATCCAGCCACAAAAATCACTTGCAGATCACTAAAGCCAATAACTCTGCTGGTGAAGCACTATTCTCTTGCACCATAGCCAAATTATGGAACTCACTTCCACCCACAATTACCTCCGTACCATCATGCACCAACTTCAAAACTTTATTAAAAGCGCACCTAAAAACATGCTGGCTATGCCCTTGCAACTCCCAATCTAATATCATCCACCCCATCCAACTACTACCTTTCTTTCACCTCCACTAACTACCTTGATGATAGCAAGCTCAGATGCTCATAAGCCTAGTACTTATTATACAGCAGGAACTTCTCATTGTTACATTTGTTAATGCCTGTTATGTACTTCACAGATAAAGATTCTAGTTGTCTACTGATGTACTATGTTCTTCATCTGTAAATATGTTGTAAGTAATTTCTATGTTAAATTGTTAATCGCTATGTAATCCAATGTAACTACTGTCTGTTTATTTTACTGTGGAGCTTTTCTCCCCGGGCCTCCGCTGAAAATGGACCCACGTCCAGTCGGACACTCCCGGTCAACAAATTAAAAAAAATAAATAAATAAATAATATAACATGCAGCCGATGCCATTACATCAGTTTTTCTTATCCCAGATGTCAGGAGCCCACAAAATAGGAAGCAATCAAATGGTGTGGAACATCTCCAGTAAAAAGTAAATACCATTTCCATAAGATATGGCCAAAAAAGAGGATAGGTAGAAAGTATAGAAAGACAGGGGGCTGGAGGGAAGGTAACCAGGACTGCAACAGTGAATACACTCGAACATCTACATTTATGGTAAGTGTACAAAACTGTACTATGTTCTTCATGTTTCACTGTTGCAGTCATCACACTTGGATTGATTCCCAAAGCTGAGGAAGGGTGGAGGCAGTCAAGAAGTAGTAGGGCTGGCTAGTAGGCCTTGTAAGACTGCTGTGGCAAATCCAGCTCTGGATTTAGAAAAGATAGGTAAGTGGTAATGCTTAGTGAAGGTGTGTACAGAACTCCAGGTTGCAGCTTCCAGGATGTCCCTGGTAAGGACTCCCTTGAGAAAAGCTGTAGAGGTTGAGGTTGCCCTAGTGGAATCCCCTGTGGGGTAGGTTTTCCATGGTGTTTGCAGCAGAAATGGATGCAGTGTGCTATCCATTTAGAAATTGTTTGTTTCGAAATGGCCTTGCCCTCTGCCCCTGCAGCAAAGCTGACTAGCAGCAGGTTAGATTTCCTGTAAGGCTTAGTTCTTTCAAGGTAGAACCTGAGCTGTCTGTGCACATCCAAGGAGTGCAGGATCCTTTCCCCTTTATACTGAGGATTAGGAAAAAAGGTTGGCAAATGGATAGATTGGTTTAAAGCCACATTGAATACCACCTTGGGCATAAAAGATGGGTTAGTCCTGAAGGAAACCCTGTCCGCATGGAAGATAATGAAGGGTTCCACAGCCATAAGGGCATGTAACTCAGACATTCTTCTTGCTGAAGTGATGGTTAGCAGTAAGGCTGTTTTCCAAGAGAGGAATTTTAACTCTGCTGTAGCAGCAGGCTCAAAAGGCTGAAGCGTGAACTTCTCTAGTACAAAGTTAAGGTCCCAGGCAGGACTGGGAGCTCTCCTTGGGGGTCTTAAATTGTTAGCTCCTCTCAGGAACTGTTTGATCAGAGGGTGAAAGAAGAGGGGTGGCTCAGTATTATAATGAGCTGAGAAGGCAGACGCATGAATCTTAATTGATGAGAAGGGATAGGCCTTTGTGGAGCAGCTTTGCTAGGTAATCTAGGATTTGAGGCAAGGAGGGCATGGCTGTGTCCTTCCCTTGAGACTGGCTCCAAGAACAGTATCTATTCCACTTTTCTCAATAAGATTTCCTAGTACTAGGCCTCCTGGCCTCAAGGATAACATCCAGCACCTGTTTGCTGAGGGTTGCTGGTGAGGTATTCAGGGAATAAGCCAGGCTGCCAGGTTCAGGGCTTGCAGCTCAGGATGCAAAATCTGTCCTCCTGCTGGGACAGCAGAGAGGGGGTCTGATGTAGGTGCCAGGGTGGCACTGCTGTCAGACTGCATAGGAATGGGTATCAGTGCTGGCGTGGCCAGTCTGGTACAATAAGGATTGTCCTTGGCCTGTCCTGTTTGATCCTGAGGAGTACTTTTGGAAGGAGGGTCAGAGGGGGAAAGGCATAGATTGAGAGGTTTTCCCATGAGGAGGATAGGGCATCCACTTTCCAAGCTTGGCTGTGGGGAATTCTGGAGCAAAATTTGTTTAGCTGATGGTTTTGGGGGGGACACAAAGAGGTCCACCTTTGGTGTCCCCCACCTGTGTATTAAAAGTTTGAATGAGTTTGGTTCCAGTTTCCACTCGTGTGGGTTGATTAGATTTCTGCTTAAGTTGTCTACCAGTGAATTTTGTTTGCCTGGCAGGAATTGAGCTTGCAGGTGCACTTGGTTGCTTAAGGCTGTGTTCCACACAGCCATGGCTAACCTGCAGAGTGGGCAGGAGTGTTTCCCCCCTGCTTGTTTATGTACCACATAACTGTGTGGTGTTGCCTGTGTTTATCGGGAGTTGTCCTGGCAGGATAAGGTATTTGAAGGCTGTCAGTGCATTCTGTACAGCTAACATTTTTTTTTTATTGATATGCAGGTGAATTTGTCCTGGGCTCCATTTGCCTTGAATGCATTTGCCTGGCATGTTTGTCCCCTATGCATAGTCTGATGTGTCTGTTGTCAGAGTTTGGATTGGGGGGGGGGGGGTTGTGAGAAAGGGAGTCCCTTGTTGTGGTTGAAAGCCTCTGCCCACCAAAGGAACTCTATCCTTAGGCAAGGAATGATAGGAATCACTGTTTCTAGGTCCTGGGAATGTTGACACCAGAGACTTTTAAGCACCATTGAAGTTTCCTCATATGCAGTCTTGCATATGGAATCAGTAGAATACATGAGGCCATGAACCCTAGGGCTTGCAGTATTTTTCTTGCAGATAGATGAGTTTGGGTGGCCAGTAGTTTGAAATAAGTTGTTAAATAAACCTGCTTTTCTGGAGTGAGGAATGCTATCTGGGAAGTTGTGTTCAAGCTTGCTCCCAGGAATACAATCTTTTGGCTGGGTACCAGATGAGATTTCTTTTCGTTGATGGTATACCTCAGAGAAGTTAGGAGTCTCTTTACAAACATCATGTGCTGAAGTAGCAATTCCTGACTGTCCGCCTGAATCAGGCAATCATCCAAGTATGGGTACATTTGAATATTTCTCTGCCTGCAGTAAGCAATGGCTGGAGCCAGGCACTTTGTGAATACTCAGGGTGCAGTAGATAAGCTAAAAGGAAGTGCAGAGAACTGACAGTGCATAGAGCCTGCCCTGAAACGTAGATATTTCCTGCAAGATTCCCTTATGGAGATGTGCAGATAAGCTTCTTTTAAGTCTAGGGTGACTAACCAGGAGTCCTTGACTAGCATAGGAAGGAGCTGCTGGTGTGTAAGCATTTTGAATTTTGGTACCACCAGGAAGGTGTTTCGGGTTGACAGATCAAGAATAGGGTGCCAAGAGTTCTCTTTCCTGGGCACCAGGAACAGTCTGGAGTAGAAACCCTGTCCCCTTTGCTCTGTTGGCACAGGTTGAATAGCCCTGATACTGAGAAAAGAAAGTACTTGCTTTTGGGCCTCTGTCTACTGGTTTGGAGGAAGGTCTGGCAATCCGCTTGGGGTTGGCAGAGAGTGGAAATAGAATATGTATCCCTGGGATACAATGTTTAAGACCCATCAGTCCTGGGCAATATACTCCCAGTTTTTTGCATGCAGGGCGAGTTTTCCTCCTAGGGGTGCAAGTACTTGGGCATGGCTGGAAGGATTAAGGACAAGTCATTGTGAACTTTTTCCATAAGGGGGTGGCTTACCACTCCCAGTTTTTGAGGAGGGAGCACTCCATTGTTTAGATTTGTGCATACCCTGAGACTGTAGTCTTTGTGATCTGTTGCCCCTGGGTTTGGGCTGAGAAGGTCTGGAAGGGACTGGAAAGGACCAGTTTTTTGAAGGCCACTGCCTACTGAATCTAGGTGGCTGTACCTGTAAGAAATCTTTAACAGTTTGCATGGATTTAGCTTTTTTCCTCCATCTTTTTAAGGACTTATTCTGCTTTAGAGCTAAACAAACAGTCTTGGTTTAATGCAGCATCAAGTAATTTTGCCTTGATATGGTCTGGGAAGATTTGTTTGTTCAGCCAAGCATGCCTTCTCGAGTAACATCAGCCCTGCAAGATGCATATAAGGCATCAAAACCACACTGCAAAGTATGTTTACCAATTTGGTTTGCAGAATGCATTAAGTCTTGCAAGTCTTATTTTCTGCATAATCAGGAATCAACATTTTTTGTTTAATTAGATCAATAATATGCTGATAGTACTTCAACATGTGAAACTGGCTATTTAAAGCCCTGATGGCAAGAGTTGCAGAGGTATATACCTTCTTACCCCATCTGTCTAGAGCCATAGAATCCCTGTCCAAAGGGGTAGGGGTTTTGGCTGTAGAAGCCTTAATACCTTTAGGTCCCTGCGAAATGGTGTCTGGATCCGCAGTGGGATTTTTAAAGAGAAATTTGTGAGAGTCAGGTACTCTGTAGTATCTGTCAAGCTTTCAAGGAACAGGTGGTAAAGTATCAGGGGTAAGGCTAGATTCCATGAAGACATCATCTACAATATCCAGGACAGGGGGAATAGCTAGAGGCCTAAGCTGAGGCAAGTCTAAAAATTCCCTGAGTCTCTTTTTGGACTGTGGGTAGTCCTGGCATTCCCAGCGGAAATGCTCTCTTAGGGTATGTAAGGTTTCACCAAATGAAAGGTCCTCTGGGGGGGAGGCTGAGGGAATTGAATCCTCTGCATCTAAGTCCTCATAGGTAAATAAGGGTATGCCCTGGTAATCACAGAGGTCAGAGTCATCAGACTCATGGTCTGAAGAATCAGAAGGAAATCAATTCTTTATCTTTTAGAGGGGGGAGGCTGGCTTCCCCTAATTAAAGTAATAAGGTCTTCAGCCATTCATAGCATTTGTTTCTGTGGCATGGGAGCTTGAGAATGTGCTTTAGTCATCGGTTCCTAGGCGTAGTGCGAACTCTGGGCCTAAGAAATTCGGTAGATGTAGTCATTAATGAAGTAGTCGGTTTGAGAAGAACATCGGAAGATCTGAATACACCCTCAGAAGCCGGTGCCTGCACAGTGGCTCCGGACCCATCCAAGGTAGAGACATCCGCAGGTTCCATAGTCGAAGAAGCATCTCACAGCATACCAGACTCCAAATAGGTCTCAGTAGAGGCCTGCGAATCTGTAGAAGCAGGTAACAGGGGCTGTGAAAGCACCTCACTGAGTACCGGCGGACTGGCGACTAGCTTAACGGAAGCGTTGTTGGCAGTTTTGGACCTATGCGGTCTGTCTCTGCCTTTATCTTTGCATTTTTTCGGAAGATTGTTAGTCGGATGGCTTACCAAAGCTATTTCGGAATATGGAGAATGAGAGCGAAAGAATTTAGAGACAAAAATAGCCCGATGATGAATAGTTTGAGTGTTGAACAAGGCACAAAACCAACAGCGAGGGATGCTGTGGTCTGGAACTAAACAAATGACGCAGTAAGAATGAAAATCTCTGTGAGGTATTTGCTTTCCACAGGCAAGACAATTGTTAACTTTTTCTGACATCGGTTAGAGCAAGAAAAAATGATCCCCAACTGGGTACTTAGCTTTAGAAGACTTCAGGTTTGAAACTCAAAAAATGAAAATTTCAGGTAGCTGCTGACCAGCACTTGCAAACTGCTTCTGCTTTGGGCTCCCACACAGCAAGAAAAGCTGATGTAATGGTGTCGGCTGCATGTTTTATACCCTTGACAACCTGACGTCATGGATGAGGCGACAGTATCCGATGCAGAAATCCCAAGACTCTGGTATTCGGGCCAACTGAGGGCTACCTGCAGGCAGATAACTCAAGTGTGAAGAGTGAAACATGAAGAACATCTGCCCTGCTCAATCTGTCTGCTATTATGTTGGATTTCCCCGGGATGTGTAATGCAGTCAGAAAACGTTGAGAAGAAATTGCCCATTGTCATACTCTTTGAGCCTCTCGACAGAGGGTGTAGGATCTGGTTCCCCCTTGTTTGTTGATGTACCACACCACGGACATATTGTCTGTCTGTATTGCAATAGTACCTATTGGAAGAGAACTCTGGAATGCTTGCAATGCCAGAAGCACTGCCCTCATCTCTAGGACATTGATAAGCAAGTGGTATTCGTATTCTTGCCAAATCCCTTGGAAAGTCTGTCCCACATAATGCCCCCCCACCCTATCTGTGAAGCATCCGTGGTCACTGTAGCTACAGGTTGGGGGAGAACAAATGGTCTGCCTATCGTTACCTGAGTGGACTGAAGCCATCATTGTAGGTCCCCTCTTGCAGGTGTTCATAATGAGAATTTTGTGTGACATGGGCAACTCCTGCATGGAACATTGAGCAAAAAGTAGCCACTGTTAATATTCTAATGTGTAGATGCGCCAGTGGGACTAGTGTTATTGCAGCTGCCATTGAATCCAGAACCTTGAGGACAAATATTGCTTGCACTTTTTTCTTCATGAACAATATTGACACCTGATGGTGTAGCATTTGAAATCTTTCATGAGGCAGTTTTCCCACCATGTCTTTTGTGTTTAAGTCTGCCCCTATAAAGGTAATATGCTGTGATGGCAACAAGGCAGATTTTTCTAAATTTATAGTAATGCCCAGCTCTGAGTAGAGATGAATGGTGGTGTCTCTTGTGCTGGTTAGTAGATGCTTGGTGGTGGCCTTCAGGAGCCAATCATCTAAGTATAGAAACACCTGGAATCCCTGATGCCTCAGGTGAGCCGTAACTACTGCCATGCATTTGGTAAACACTCTGGGGGCTGTAGTGAGACCAAAGGGCAGAGCTCTGAATTGGTAATGACTGGCTCCCATCCAGAAGTGTACATATCTTCTGGATAGTCTGTCCATCTTTATATGGTAGTACACATCCTGAAGATCTATGGAGCACATCCAATTGTCTTGTCCCAGAAAAGGGAGTATAGACTGCAGTGTTACCATCCGGAACTTCGTTTTCTTTACTGACACGTTCAGTCTGCTAAGATCCAAAATTGGTCTCCAGTCCCCTGTCTTTTTTGGAACTAATAAGAACCTTGAGTAAATTCCGGATCCAATTTGGTCTGAGGGGACTTCTTGGATGACTCTTCTTTATAACAACCTTTGAATTTCTAGGGTTGCTTGATCCCTTTGACTGGGTGGTATGTCTGGGATAGACTTTGATGGAAGGAGTGGTAGGGAGAAAGGAATGTTGTATCCCCTGGATATGATGGACTGTACCCATTTGTCTCGAGTCATGTCTAGCCAGACTTTTGGGTACAGTGATAATCTCCCCCGACTGCCTCCAGAGGTGGACAGGTGGGCCTCTTTTCAGGAGCGCTGGAAGGGTCTACCCGAGAACATATCTCTGTCACCCTGATTCTGCGGACCGCTTCTGCCATGAAGGTGGCATCTTCCATTGTTATTTCCCCCTCTGCCCCTGGGGGAAAATTCACCACAAGCATCCGGTGAGGCTCCTTTGGATATCCAAAACCACATTTTTCCTCCCTTCTGATCTTTGGGATAAGGTCTAGTAGGGACGGAGAAACGTACTCCCATGGCAGAGTCTTGCCATCTTGCTCACTTCTTGCTCACTCCTTCACTTTTGGCCTGAACAGGGATGAGCCGTCAAACGGGGCGTAAATAAAGGAAGACTTGAAGGGTGCAGCAAACTCACAAAGGCACATCCAGGAATGTCTCCTCAGAGCTATTCCTGTGCCTGCTGCCCTGCTCGCTCCATTGGCCGCATAAGAAATGAGGTGCATGGAGAAGATAGTTATAGAGGTTTACAGAGGTTAAGGTCACAAGATGACAGCTTATCTTGTCAGATACCCCCACCCCCAGCTGTAGCACCTTGGAGGGTCTCTACTAGCTCCTTGAGGAAATCCCTCTGAAGATGAGTAAAATGGGATACGTAATTCAGCAACCTAAGGGCAAAGGCCGCTGAAGAGAACATATGCTTCCCATATCTGTCCATCGTTCGAGACTCCTTATTCGTCGGATGGACAGAAGCAGAAGTTTCAGCTAATTCCTTCTTGGTGGCCGCAGCCACCACCACAGCATCTACTGGGACACATTTGGTCAAAAACTTTCTGTCTTCCGGGGCTGTAATGAATGTGTTGAGCCTCTTCGGAACAGGCTCCAATGACTCTGGAGAGCCCCACTCCTTTTGACTGACTACACCCAGGAGCTAGTCGAAAGTCGGAGACACCCAAGAGGTGGAGGGTCGAGAACCAAATGCCTTCAGGTATACTGCCTCATCTTCAGAAGGGGAGAGGATTTTCCGGCCACCTCTCTGCTTCAGGATCTCTAAAATGTCTGAAAAGGAGACATCCTCAGAGGGCGACTGTGGGGACCCTTCTGAATCCTCTAAGTTGGTATCAGATGTGACAGACTCAGGGGAGTCTATGTGCTTCCTCTTACACGTTCTCTTCTGAGGGACCTCCTCGGGGGGGAGGATGTTACGGGGAGGTTCTGGAAGAGAGGGTTTCGTCCACTGGGGTGTCCTGGGGCATTCGTTCTCTACGCTGGGGCTAGAGGGATGGCGTAGAGGTTGATACTGGCCATTTGGAGGAAGAGTAGCTGGAGCTGAGGGTGGAGCAGTCTTAGAGGAAAGCACGCTCCTCATCACCTCAAAGACACCACGACCCTGGACCGAGAGAGCCTCTGGCTCCGAGGAACCGGGAGATCTCACCCGTGCCAAGGAGGATGTCTCCTAGAGACCATGTTAGATAGTCTAATTGATGAGGTTAAACATAAGAGATCTATTAGTTTGTACAAACCCATATTGGGTGTTAAATACATTACACCTGAACAGATTGGGTTTTCAAATACAATGACTATTATTGATAATAGTGACCAGATTTCTGTCCCTTTTAAGGACTTTCGTATAAGTTTTATCACTACATATTCTATACATATTCATTTTTCTATTGACATTATCTGGAAAAATTGAGATTTATTTAAAACTAATCCCAACATTTGCAGTAAAATGGGTGATATTCCTAGTGTTATTTTTAGGAAAGGTAAAAATTAAAAAAAACTACTTGAACAACAAAGACGTAGTTACCCTAGAACCGGTATGGATAAATGTCAAAGTTGTAATTTTTGTAGATATGTGGAGGTAGCAAATTCTTTTACTATTGATGGGCTACAATTCAGAATAAAATTGAGGTTCAACTGTAATTCTAGAATGGTGGTTTATTTGGCTAGGTGTCAATGCTGTCCTGCTTTTTATGTAGGCAAAACGGAGCATAGGCTCTGTGAAAGAATCTATGAGCATCAATACGCTATAAGTAGAAAGAAATTCGATAACGCCTTAGTCAAACACATCCAGGGAAATAATGAACATAAATTCAAGTTTTTGGCTATTGATCAGGTTTATCAGGACATTAGGGGTGGCCCGTTGCCTTTGCAGCTTGAAGAATAAGAGTTAGCCTGGCAAATTAAATTGAATGCATACAATTTTCCAGGCTTAAACGAAACCTGTTCTTTAAGCAGTATTCTAAAATTAAAAAGTTTGCAGAGATGAACGAGTGTTTATGCACGCTTAGTGTCCACTATGTATCTATTATACGTTTTCATGTATACACAATTTGAGTTTAATATGTGTTATTTTTATGAGTTTTAAACTTCATTTATATTTATACGTTTAATTTTAGTGAAGGATGATTTATATACATATTTTTCACAACAGCACATTTAGTATTTTTGTGTGCCTTTAAGGAAGTAAGGAATGAGGTATGCTTTAACATGATTGGTTAATTGTTTACACCTGAGTCTATTTATACTGTTTTTAAAATTTTTATACTATTTCTGAAGAAGTTTGCACATTGGGCAAATGAAAAGCGTTTTAAACTACAGTCAATAAAAGCTTTGTTTTTACTTTGGCAAGCAGCCGTGGCAGAACTTTTTACTTTGTCCAAACTCAACTGAGTCGGAAGAGGAACTGAAGGTAAAGAAGTTACTGGAGTCAGCTCCATGACCATCTGGGCTGGACTGGTGAGAATGTTTGCCAGGGCCGGTGTATGAAGCAACCTTCTAACCACCCACTGCACATCATCATCCGAAAGGCTCCAGGATGACCGAGAGGAATGGGAGGACTTGTGGCTACCTGCCACTGATTGCAATAAAGGAGACTGCAGCACCGAACGAATCAGATCCAAGGACGGTGACCAGCTCCTTTTTTGATGACAAGACAGTTCCAAAAATGCAAGTGGAACTGATGTAGACTTTTCCTTTTCGGAACCGACAGGTTTAGGATCTGAAGAACTAAATTTTTCAGGTCTCTTTGATGGCTTGGAAGCTGGAGCTGAAGAAGTTTTGGGTGATTTGTCTGAAGGTTTTACTGGCTTGAGTCAATTCAACAGCTGAATCAAAAGGCCCCTTTATCAAACCCCGTAGAATTAACTTGTTTTTCCATTCCTGCAGGACCCTTGAACTAAACGCATAGCAAACAGAACAGAAATCTTGCAGGTGGACAGTGCCTAAGCAATACACACAACTAGTGTGTCCATCAGTGAATGACATTTTTTGTATGCAAGAATCACACTTTTTAAAACCAGACTGTTTAGTCTCTTTAGACGGTTCTATATTGCAAGCTCGAAAGCACTAGTAAGCGAATACAAAAACGCTGACACATATTCCGCGAACTGCGAATACACTGAATGCCCTAAACCGCGAAATTCAAAAGCTCTAACCGGCATACTTGTCCCACCACACCGCCTGCTACATACTACCTACCCAAACAAGCTAAACAAACACATACATACACCAACCAAAACCCTACTTCTGACCCTAAACTAAGTCCTACTTCTAATCCTACACTACATCTCGCATATACCACCATCTATGCACTTACCTTAACCCACACCCTATCCCTAAGGTCCGTAACTATCTCACATTTACCTTAACAAGCTATACCCAAACAAAATAAATAATCCACACACATACACATAACAAAACCCTACATCTAACCCTACACTAAATCTCACATACATTACCATCTATGCACTTACCTTAACCCGCACCCTAACCCTAAGGTCCGTAACTATCGCACACTTACCTTATGGAGCTATACCACAGAAGGGCCAGCCATGATGATTCGATGTTTTGGATTTCGCACTTCAGGGCGTTCGCTGTTTACGTGGTTTGATGGAGACGTGACGGCGTTTATGTATTCGGGTAAGTGCATCTTCGAGGATGTAATAGGGAACTCTTTAGACATCCTGTCACTATCAGCCAAAGTTCACAACCAGTAGTGAAAGACACCAAGTTAGTAAAAGTTTAACTCAAGTGCAAGGAACCACACTAGACTAACAAGACTGCAGAAACAACTACTCTATAAAGAGAAACAACAAGTTTTCTTTTTTTTGAAGAAGAGTGGTAAGAGAGAAAGAAAAGTTAGAGGAGGGTCTCGAACTTAAACAATGCACTCCAATAACCTGAGGAGACACCTCTAATTTAAACGATGAAAGGAACAAAAGGGGAGCCCTCTAACTAAAAATGGGCTAAGGAGAGAAAAAAAGGAATCTTCTAACTTAAACAGATTCCTAAAAGGGAGGGAGCGCTAGATAGTGGCCTAAGAGAAAACTACGGCCCACACAAAGCCAAAAACAAACAGTGGAAAGGACCTTTACTGAAAACAAGGAACACTCAATAAAAGAGATTATTATACTACTTAATTATTAGTTAACAACCACACAAAAGGTTAAAGAAAATCCACTTAACCTGAGCCGGCGAAAAAGCAATCCCGGAGCTGCAAGTGGCAAATGAGATCTAGGTAACAGTCACTAGGCATCTTGGGGTGAAGGTGAGATAGGACAATATAACATAAGGTCTTTTATCCTGGTTATAGTTTCAGAAAAAGATAACTTCTTTGAGGATGAATCTGAAGAACAGCTTTCTTCAGAATTAGATTCCCCTTCCTGTGATGTAGGTACTAAAGACTTACATTCCTTGACAAATTCTCACCCTTCTCATTAGGAATCAGTACAAGACAAAGAGGAAAATCTTTTTATTTTTCTTTTAAAACTCAGAGAGGAATCAAAACTTAAGGAATTACAAGCTTGAATTAACTCCTTGGCAAAACTCAGACCATCTTTCCTGTCCCTCCTCTGTGAAACAGGAGAAGAAATATGGTTAACATTTTGTTTTCTTTTTCTAGGAAAGCACACAGAAAATGACTGGTCTATTGGTGAGGCTCTTCCTCAGGAATCAAGCAATCTCGTTCTGCTTTGTGGTAAAACATTATCTGCTTTCTCCTCTGAAACTGACATAAGTTCATCTTCCTTGTCTGATGAGGACAATCCAACAACCACAGAGGCTACGCCTAAGTCAAGGTCCTTAGCAGTTTCTCAAGAAGCAATGCTAGTGGGATTGAGAGGAAAAAGATGAGTGGTCTGAGGTACATGCTTTGACCACAGCAGAGTCACTCATTGGCAGCGGAGGTACTGAGGAAGAAAGCCTGACTACTGAAGCCTTCCATAAAATTTTCTTCTTCTTGAGGATGTGGGAGGGGAAAAGCCAAAGAGAACAAAACCTGTTCCATGGTTAATCAAAAAAAAAAAAAGTACCCAAAAAGAAGGAAAAAGAGCCTGGGAGAGTCTATGAACCTTTTGACAGGAATTTCACAATTTTGAGGTAAAAGTGTTTGTGACATCCCCTAAAAGTACTACTCCAAGCCTGTAACTGTACTTTTACACATAGGTAGGAACACTTGTTATACAAAAAGTGAATAAAAAATAGTTTTCCCCCAAACAGGCAAAGTCAATAAAACATCAACCTTGTGAATCGATTTTTTTGCGATAACCACTCAAAACAATTTTCCTAGTTTAAACAAAAAGTTTTCTTTAAGAAAAGTAAACCTATCCTCAAAAAATGGGTAAACTGGAAAGTTTTCTCCAGAAGGGTACTTACCTTTCCAGCCTTGGTGAAGAGCTAGCCAAAAGTCAATCACTCAAAGCCCACAAGTCAAGTGCACTTTGATGGCAAGAAAGTTCTGAAGGTTTGGTGCCCTAACCACTGACTTCATACAGCTCTCCTAGAGGTGTTTAGCGTTTAAGGCACATGGAACATGCCCTAAAGCTTTGTATGTTGGCCAGTTGTTGTATCCTATATGGCAGGATATACACCATACAGCTTAGGCTACTGCAACAATGACCTGATGATAAACACCTTTATGAAACAAGGTCATAAGCAGCATCCATCCATTTCTTTTCTTCTTCCCATGCAGCTGACTATCACTGCATCCAGTTTCCCCGTCCTTCCTCAGGTCTGTCAACCCCTCCTTAATTCTTCTGGACTCAATCCATCAGGGTTGGGGGCAACAAGGAGCTTAGTGTGCTGAGGGACGATGAGTAAGTCATTGCCAATGTGGGTTTTTCCTGTTATGACCTACTCTCGTTCTAACCTGTGTTAGTCAGTATGCTCAACGGGCAGTTGTATAATGGTTTTGGTACATCATACCACCCTGCCTCTGCAGCAGCTCAGCCAATGCCCTCCTCCTTCCCCTCCTTGGAAGACATCCCTGGCTATGTTGCCGGACTCCACCAGGGATTGGTGACTGGGGAAATAAAAACATTTTTTTTTTTTGCTTCTGAATGACTGGGAACTATGTGCACATATATTCTGGGCATTAGTTTCATCTGGCCTTGCATGCAGTACTCACACAGCTCCCAGGCAGAAACTGGATATAGTACTGTAGTGTGACAACAAAAGCCTCTAGAATGCTGGAAATTTTAAATGTATACAAGTGGCCATAATATCAGTTCCTCTAAGGCAGTTCACACTAAAAAATAAAGTAGGGACTTCTATTAAGATACCTGGATTCAAAATGCATATACTGTCCTAGTGGAATGTGCCCCTTCTGTGATTATACACCACCTCTGATGGTGAAGACAGCAAATAAATATGATGGCCATGTTGATCTTTGACAGATACTGGCCCCAGTATATGATAATAATCATTCAGAAGTGATTCAGTAATAGGCCTTTCAATACACCTAGCCCCCAAAAAATGTTTTCCATGTACTGTGAAGCCATCCAGTGTATATTACTCTTTTTCAGCGGAAAAGAACTGGGGAAGTTTGTGGAACTGATGCATTAAGGAACAAAGGAGGATATGTTATATACATTAACAGCCACGGAAAGTCTAATATCTGCAGTGTAAGTCCTAATGGTGCTCACAGCAAGGGTTTTATGATATCAGATCATTTTGTTTTCATTATATATATATATATATATATATATATATATATATATATATATATATATATATATATATATATATAGAGTTTACTATTACATTTCCAAAACTGGTTTGGTCGACCGGTCAAAACGTCCACCCGGAAAGACGAATCCGAACCGCCAAACAAGCAGCAAACTCAAAATGGAATATATCGACTCCCAGAGTTCAGTGTATTCGACATATTCGACACAAGAATACACTGAAGCACTTTTAGCAATCTATTGGTTTAGGTTGCTGAGGAAGGAAATGAACCTGAGGTCCTTCATCTTTCTTGCAGCCAAAAAGAACAAAGTTAAAATCTAGCCCTTGATGGTCTGACAGGACTTCTTGGATGGCTCTTTTTTTGTAAGAGCTTTAATGTCTGTTATATTGATGCTGATCTTTGATGGGGTGGGGCATTTAGCATGACTAGAAATGGGGGTTCTGGAGGAAACAGAAATGGGATTGTGTATTCGACATAGTAGCAGGTGACATCAGTCACCCATCCTATGCAGTTTACCGTACCCTGACTTTCCACAGTCAACGGTATGTGTATTTTATTATTTTTCAGGGGAGCAAGCTCCCCTGCCCCCCACTCCCCTTGCAAATTATATATACCAACTCCAAAATTGCACTGTAGTGAGGAAATGGGTTAATTCCCTGTTCCTCACTGAACCACGATCTCATACACAACAAACTCAGAAAATCAAACTATACTACACAAATTCACTGGCATGTAGATGTATTCTGGTTCGGCATTCTGCCCACTTGAAAACTGCCTTTCTACCACATGCTGGTCAACCAAAGCAGTTTTGGGAATGTAATAATAAACCTATATATATATATATATATATATATATATATATATATATATATATATATATATATATATATATAAATGACCTACTAGAAGAGATTGCGGCCCTGATATAATTTACCATCTACATACCATATTAGCCTGCCTTCAGATGTTATAAACAGTGAAAAGACACAGTTTCACTGGGCAACAGCAAATACCTTATCATTTATTATGTTGCAGGAAGACAATATTTCAGTGCCTGAAAAAATCTCAAGGTAGTAGTTAGATACAAGAAGTTAACAGTAAACCACGTTTAACATACCTAATTGCCCTTCTTCTTTCTTGTGGATCTGCAGATGCATACATTTTCATTTCATCAGCAGCTCTCTGCATCTTCACTTCTATAATCTGATCAGGTAAAATAGTTATAAAGATGCATATATGCACTTAACATACTTATAAACAAATGGGTAAAATGGGTAAACTACATGGAAATGGCGAATCTCTATAATCTTACCTTTTTCATGCAATTAATATAGTGATATTGGCTTTCTTCCTGTGCACATTCTTCTCTTAATCCTCGCACCTCCTACAAAAAAAGTGAGAGTAAAACCTATTTTGCCATAAAGCTAAATTAAAACTGAAATAAACAATTTAGTGTACCTTAAAATACACTCTCTAAAAATGAAAATATGCACTTCTTGTAACAAATATGAATACTTCGCAATTAAAGTTACATTGTGTGAGGTATTCACCATTACAGAAAATGATCTTGGCCTTCAGTTTTACACGTTCATGATACAAACCCATCTTTAGAAAAACGCTGACTCCACTTTTTTTCTTGAACAACAGTGAGCACAGCAATAGAGATCTGCTGTGATGTAATTATCAATAAGGGAAAAACTCAGCCTGAAAGGAAAGGACTATTCAGATTTAGAGTAAAGGCCGAGTAAATTACCAATCCCAAAATCTTGTCACAGAAGGAGTAAATAACATCTGGACAGAGTACAAAGCAGGGTAGAATTCAAGTGAGGTGGACAATTATACAATCCTCTGTATCACAGGCATGCTAAAGTCTGTCCGGCCTTTTGACTGGGCTACCAGTTTGTAATATTTTACAAGTGTGCTGTCAATAGTTCATGTTTTGCTTTAAATATCTTGAGAAAAAGATTTCTGAAGTAGTCTGCAGAAGTGCAGCTCAAGTGCAGTGTGTCTTTAAAAGGCACTTTATTGTCTTACTGCACTTATCCTAACAAAATGTGACATGATGGGTAAACCACTTTAGTATGGTTGTCCTTGTAGCAACAGGTAGGCTTTCTTTGTGCTTCATTCCCTCAAACTGCTTAACAATGAAACTAACCTGACATTAAGTTTGATTAACTTTTAAATCAGTTTTCCTGTATATCTTAATTCATGTCATCCACTCTTTACCTTATTTTTCTGTATTTCTCCTAACAGTAACTGGGAGCCATTACTGAATCCCCAAATGATGTGGATATTTTACAAAAGGGCCTTATAGAAACAGATGCTTGGTGCCAGAGCCATAAGCTCAAGCTCAGTGCCAAGAAATGTATAGTTATCCCCTTTGGGAAAAAACATGCACCCGTGAATTACCTTATAGGTGGCAGTACACTAAACACCTAAAGCGTGATAAGAGACTTAGGGAAGCAGGTGGACAGTGGTCTCACCTTCGATAACCACATCGCCACAACAGTCAGGAAATCCTTCTATGTGGCACACCTCATCATTAAGGGTTTTTCCTCCAGAAAAAAAGGAGGTCATTGTCCCACTGTACTCATCCCTCATTAGACCCATTATAGAATACAACGCTCCGTTTGGTATGTAACTCTCAAGACATCTGCAACAACTGGAAAGGCCGCAGAAATACCTCACTAAAAGAATCACAGGCCTAAAGCAGATGCCCTATGCTGACCGTCTAAAATAACTCCACCTATACTCTGTCGCATATCATCTACTCAGAGGCGATCTCTGCTTAACATGCAATGCCATGTCAAACCCAGAGCTGTTGAACATGCTACACTTAAAGAAATCCCAATCCCTCAGAGACACACGCTCCAGGGATCTAAACCTTGTCATCACAATGAACAAAACATGCTGGAGGGACAGGTTCTTGACCCAGAGACTCCCCAGACTCTGGAATAGACTGCCCATACACATGAAGCAGAGCGCCTCTTTGGCCCTCTTCAAAAGGAATGTTGATGATTGGATGGGAGATAGAAAATTCATCCCGGGGATCACGTCAGTCGCCCTGTTAGACAGGGGTCCAGGGAAGTAAATACTGTGGGAAGAAATAGCCAGGAAATTGTTATGGCTAGGCTTGTATAGGCCCCTAGGGCCAATAGCCTAGTACCAACCTATGAGCCTATACTGCTAAGAAGCTATACCAAACTACTTTTTGGGCCACATGCCAAAGTCATTGCTTAAAATGACAGTCCACTGTGCAGTATCAAAACTCATCTCCTCTAAAATGCATTGCTAAACTGCAACTAAATGAACCTTAAATGCACCATCCATTTCAACGTTTACAGTTGGAGTTTACCTGAATTTGTGCAACTGCAGCCAGTAAACAAACATTCATAAAAACATTTCTGTAGGAAGGATACCCCTTTCCATCCCGAGTGTTGTAGGTGTTGCCTTCCACACTCCTCTTTCTTTATATTCTCTGAGATCAATTATGTTTCAAGGAAGAACAATCACCACAAAAAAGTCTCATTCTTTCTTTAAAATACTGCAATCTCAAACTCCATTAAAAGTGATATTTGAAGATCATAAAGCACTTTAATCATATTGAGAAAATAATGTCATAAGCAATAAAGATCAAGCAACTACTAAAGCAGCTATATGCTACTCTAAAAATTATCTCTAGATCAGTTCACATATTCAATGCCATAGTTAGGGTAGAGTGAAGGGGGCAGCTACCCAGGAGCAGGTTACTCTGACTGAGACTGAAAATGTTCACATTTGATCAAAATGAAATAAATAATAAATGGACACAATCCTCATTTCAGATGAATTGTCAATCCAGTGCAAGTGCAGTAACAGCATTCATTTAAGCATCCACAGCTGATAGTATAAATAATATTTTCAGCCATTTTTCATAATGTATGTTTACATGCGTAATTGTAAATGTAGGCAGGAAGTAGCAGAAGCTCTTTGCTACAGTTATAGGACTTTTTTGGGTCATCAACTTCAGAGGACCTTTTGTTTTTGGGTTTGGTGCTCAGGTTTGGATTGAGGGGAGCAGTACCCACTCAGCTAACAAACATAAAAATAGATGGCAGAAAACAACTGTCCCAGTTTTCTGAGAAAATGTGCCCTTGTAGAATAACACCTTTGTTGTTTTTAGACACCCATAGTATGTAGCAGCTGTTATCATAGCCACTACCCACAGCAGAATGGGGAAAATTCTACTTATAAAACAAATTGTAAGAAGGTTTACACATCAGTGCTTGTAGTGCTGTGCTTTTTTCTAGCGTAGACTGCCACCAAGAAAAATGCTTTCCTTGAGAGGCACTCTAGGATCCACTGTGTTAGCTGGTTCACAAACAGGCATTGTCAAATTTTCTAACATGAAGTTTAAGTCTTGTAGCAGAGATATTGTTCTTCTAAGTATAACACACAGGTTTTCTGTTGTATATCAAAATGTGCAAGCTCTAAACCTGATAATTAACAGATATCATCACAAAAGCAAAAGTTACTTAGTTACCATAATGAAATAACTGGACTTGCAGCTACATTCCCTTTACCTGTAGGACTAAAGCTGGAAAGATTTGGTTTAGCCAAGCTGAGAAAATTTTCCCTGGCTAGCTAGCCCCTCCCATTTTTCTCAACAATGCTGTGCTGAATAGGACTTAAATCTTTATCTCTGAAGCAAGTATGCAGTAGTATAGATAGCCAATACTGAACAGAAAAGGAGTGGAGGTGGGTAAAGGGAATGTAACTGCCAATCCAGCTCTGTCTTTACGGCATGCATGTAACTTTCATATCTGGGACTGAAGTTCCATTCATTTTACCTGCAGGACCAATTTTCGTTAATCTTCACTTGAATTCCTTAAATTAAAAGGAATTTTGCATTGTTCATGGTGATTAACAAGGAATGGAACAGGTATAGGCAATTTCTGCCAACAGTGAAGAGATGCCACAGATGGAATTGCCAGGAGCCAATCAGCCAGGTAAGGAAAGAACCTAATTTCCTATACCCATACATTTAATGAACTCCCTGGCAGCAGAGAAGAGAACAAACAAAAGTCACCAAAACTGATAAGGACTGGCTCACAGTCAAACATTATGGAACTTCTGAGATTCCTTGAATATCTAGAAGAGCAAACAGGCAACTTGAAGTCCCAAACAGTGCATATAATCTCTGTTTTGCAGGCAAGTCAGGATGGATTGCACAAAGGATACACTGAAGCACTTTTATCAATCTATTGGTTTAGGTTGCTGAGGGAGGAAATAAACCTGAGGTCCTTCATCTTTCTTGCAGCCAAAAAGAACAGAGTTAAAATCTAGCCCTTGCTGGTCTGACAGGACTTCTTGGATGGCTCTTTTTTTGTAAGAGCTTTAATGTCTGTTATATTGATGCAAATCTTTGATGGGGTGGGGCATTTAGCATGGCTAAGAAATGGGGGTTCTGGAGGAAACAGAAATGGGATTGTGTAGCCCTTGGATTGTACTGTCCTCACTCACCTGTCTCATATTATGGACATTCATGAGGAGAAGCAAAGGGACAGATTTATGATTGTTATGATCATAAATAAAGGTGGCACAATCTCTCAGCCATTTTGATAGGGTCACCTTGGAGACTGGTTTACTGACCCTTGGTCCTGAAAAGGAAACAAACAGTTGGTCTAAAGATCTACCATCCTTAGTCCTGTCCACACCTTTAGGAAGAAAGGAAAGATTACTTCTCAAAGACAGTCTATCCTTATGGAAGATTATACATAGTGGTTTTGCACAAAGTGCCTGTTTTTCTGAAACCATTCTGGTGGAGGTAATGGTGACTAGAAAAAAGGTTTTCCAGGAGAGGAATTTGAGTTGACAAGTGGCTGTTGGCTCAAAGGGAGGTAATACCAAATGCTGCAAAACAAAACTAAGCTCCCACAGTGGTAATGGATCTTTGAATGGGGGTTTTATATGAAGGAGTCTTTTAAGAAAAACTTTACATAAGTGATGGGAGATTAGGGAGTGGTCACCATAACCAGTGTGAAAATTAGAGATAGCTGCTAGAGTAACTGTGATGGTAGCTCCTTGATTAAAAAGATCTGCCAAAAATTGTAAGATTTTTCAACAGGAGCTGAAAAGGGATGTAGATTATTTTCAGAGTTCCAAAGAGATAATCTTTTCCATTTGGTGTCATATAACTTCCTGGTGGATGGTCTATGAGAAGCCAGAAGAATTTTTCAGACAGATGAAGTAATAGTAGATTGCCTGGTAATTACTGGAATTGGAGAAACCAAGCCTTGAGCTTGACGGATTGAAGGTCCGAGTGTAACACCGCTTGGGGTGTGAGAGTAGATCTAGAGCTGGGTCCAGAATCCAAGGTCAGTGAACCAAGTGAGGCCATAGGAAGGGAAACCAAACTTGCCTTGGCCAGAATGGAGCAATGAGCATTACTCTGGATCGCAACCTTCTGGCTTTCTTCAGAAAAAGGGGAATAAGGGGAATTGGGGGGAATGCATAAAGGTGACCCGGGGCCCAATCTAGAAGGACATCATCTCTGGGGGACTCTGCCTGTGGAGGAAGTAGGGCAAAGTACGTGCTATTTATCAGAGAAGCAAATAGGTCGCAGCAAGGTTTGCCCCATTGGCGAAATATCTGTTTTGCCACTTCGGGATTCAGAGACCACTCGTGAGGCAGTAATATTTGTCTGATCAACTTGTCCGCTATCACATTAGAACTCCCGGGATGTGCATTGCCACAATAAAGCAGTTGGAAGATATCACCCATTGCCAAACTCTGAGAGATTCCTGGCAAAGGGGATAAGATTTGGTTCCCCCTTGTTTGTTGATGCACCAGACTACCGACATGTTGTCTGACTGGATTGCAACCATTTCCGGAGGAAGAACATTCTGAAAAGCTAGCAATGTTAAGAGCACTGCTCTCATCTCCAGGACATTGATGTGCAAGTAGCCCTCTTGGGGAGCCCAAGTGCCTTGGACTGTCTTTCCCAGATAATGCCCCCCACCCCATCTGGGAGGCATCTGTGGTCACTACGGCCTTTGGTTGGGGGAAACAAAAAGTCATCCCATCAGGATCTCTTCTGATTTCATCCACCAACACAGGTCTTTCTTGCAAGTTTGTGTTATTAAAATTGGGTGACTTAAAGGGTGAGTAAAAATGGACCATTGTGAGGTTAGAAACCATTGACGTATTCTCATATGAAACCATGCCATGGAAACTAAGGTGATAGCTGCTGCCATGGAACCCAGGGTTTGCAAAACAAGGACAGCAGGTACTTTTTACCCTGGTAATATGGATTGAACTAGACATCTTATTTTCTGAAGCCTGTGAAGTGGTAGAGAGGCTATGCAGGAGACTGTATTGAGTCATGCTCCGATGTACTTCAAGTCTTGAGCGAGAGACAGCTGAGATTTTTAGTAGTTTACTGTTATGCTGAGCTGTCTGAATAGATGTGTAATGAAGTCCAAGTTTTGAATCAGTAGATGCCTGGTGGGGGCAGTGAGGACCCAGTTGTCTAGATAAAGAAATGCCCAGAATCCATGTAATCTAATGGGGGCTGTGACCATCACACATTTGGTGAACACCATGGGGGCTGTGGTGAGACCAAGTGGTAGTGCTCTGAACTGGTGATGACCGTCTCCCATCCAAAAGCAGAGAAGCCTTCTTGAGCGCTTGTCTATTTTTATGTGATAATACCCATCTTGAAGGTCTACAGAGCACATCCAATCATCTTTCTCAAGAAAAGCGAGGATAGACTGAACCATGACCATCTGGAATTTTGTCTGCGGGACAAATTTGTTTAAAAGGCTGAGGTCTAGTATTGGCCTCCAATCTCGTCTTTTTTGGCACAAAAAGAATCTTGAGTAGAATCCAGATTTTAGCTGGTCTGGTGGGGCTTCATGGGTGACTCTTTTTTGGAAGCAGCCTGTGTATCTCTTGGGCAGCTTGATCCCTTTGAGGGGGTGGAACATCCGGGATTTTCCTTTGAGAGTTGGGAATTATACTGAAGGGGATACTGTAGCCTCAGACAATGATCTTCTGCACCCATGAATTGGTTATTTGACACTAGGCTGACAGGTGCAGAGAAAGTCTTCCCCTGACTGCTTCCAGAGGTAAGCAATCAGGCCTCTTTTCAGAAGCATTGGTAGGGATGTCCAGAGAATGAATCTCTGGACCCCTGGTTTCACAGGCCACATCTGCCTCGGGGTCAGCGTCTTCCATCTGAGCTCCCCCCTCTGTCCTGAGGGGAACCACTGCCACATGTGTAATGAAAAGGTCCCTGAGACTTTTTGAACCACATTTTCCTACTCCTCTGATTCCTGGAGAAGGACTGTTTAGGAGTAAAAAAACAAATGCCCATGGCAAACAGCGTCTTACCATCCTTTTCACATCTGGGGAGTGTGTCCTTAACTTTAGGGCCAAACAGGGAAGAACTGTCAAATAGAGCACTGACGAAGAAAGACTTGAAGGGCTCCATGAAGTCACACAAGTGCATCCAGGCATGTCGCCTAATGGTAACACCAGATCCCACTGCCATGGTTGTCCTTTTGACTGCATGGGCAATGCGTCGCATGGATGAGTTAGAAATAGACTCCAGGGTGGCTATCTGCGAGGCAATACAGCTCCAGCTACAGTTTATGATAATTCCTTAATCAGGTCTTTCTGGAGTCTTATAAAATGTGCCATAAAATTCAAGGCCCTAAGAGTGAAGGTCGATGAAGCATAGACCCACTTTCCAAACCTGTCCATTGCCCCAGACTCCCTGTTAGGAGCATGAACAGAGGGACTCTCGTCGGCTAGTTTCTTTTTAGTGGCTGCCGCCACCACGGCATCTACTGACAAACCCTTTGCCCAATATTGGTGGTCTTTGGTGGGGATAATATTTTGTCCGGTCTCTGGGGGATAGGCTATATGGCATCAGAAGCCTTTCAAGCCTGTTGTGCGATTAGTTTAACCATAAGCAGGTGGGGATACCCAGGAGGTAGATGGCACAGCACTGAAGGCTTTCAAGTATACGGTCTCCTCTGATGGGTCTTGGGACTTCCAGTTACCCCTGTTTCAAAAGCTCTGGGATGTCTCCAAAGGAGACATCCTCAGGGGATGACCATGGGGTACCCACCCCTTCATCGAAATCTGTCTCTTCTGTGACGGATTCTTCAGGGGAATCCAGATGCTTTCTCTTGCAAGTTCTCTTCCTAGGTGCCTCCTCAGTGGGAATCTGTGGGGAGGACTCTGAAAAAGCACCCTGTAGATGGGTAACTTGAAGTTTCGGTGCTTGCTGTCCTGTCATGGAGATAGGTGTCAACCCTGGAACAGAGGAAAGGGAAACATGGCACTCTGATGCAGGTGGGACCAGTTGGGAGCCTATACAGGCTAAGGCCTTCTCCATAACCCAAAAGGCAGCACCTCCTGAAGAGGTGTGGGAGCCCGGAACAGAGAAAGGCCACCTTGGAACCGAGGTCACACTCTGCTCCGAGAAACCGCCCTCCAAAGTTGGAGCCAGGGAAGGACCTGCAACCGACAAGGTTTTTGGAACCGAGATCAGCACCGTACCCAAAGTGGGTGCCGACCCAGAAACCACAGAACTAATGAAGGGGAATTTAAGGAGACCTTTGATCAAGAGCTTGTTCTGATCCTCTGCCAAGGTTCTTTGACTGAACCCCTTGCAATTTTCACAGGCCAGCTCCAAATGAGGTGCCCTTAAGCAGTATACACAAGAAAGATGCCCATCAGAATTGGGCATCTTCCTATCAAAGTCTTTTCAATGTTTGAAACCTGACGTACCCTTAAGGGGGTTGTCAGGAGATTTTTCAGTCATGGTTGGTTTGTCAGACATATCCAAAAATAAAGGGCGAAAATAAAAATATGCATGGAAAAAAACACAATCGTACACCCACATGCACACAAGAGGAAAGGAGAACAGGAGGAGAAATCTACCAACAATGGTAGGTAAGATTACCTGAGGCAGAAAGGGGCTAGTACCAATGATAGTATGAAGAAAAACCCGACGGTTTAGAAAAAGGCTGGGTGGAGAAGGAAAATACAGTAATTTATAACTACGATAGAAGAAAAACGATAGAACAGGAAGGAGTTCAAGCAGAAAGATTTAATTTTCTC
>NC_056733.1:681202796-681285296 GCF_019279795.1 Protopterus annectens
GCCCTTACACAGCTCACACAGAGGCTGGATTTATAAGTATGGCACTCCTAAACAGTAGACGCAGGAAAGATGCCCATCGGAGTTGGGCGTCTTCCTGCCACATTTGTCACATTGTTTAAAACCTGTAATACCTTTTTTTGTCAGCCATTATCAGATAATCACAAAAAAAAAAAAGGACAGTCATCCATGCGATCACACACTCACATGCACAACAATGGAAAAAACAAAGCAAGTGAAAGATTTTTTTTTTTTTTTAAGTGTATCAACAATGGTAGCACAAGAAATATCCAGAAGGGTAAAGAGAGGAAGGAAGAAAAGGGAAAGAATACCAACAATGGTATTTGAGAGTTACCAGAAGTAAGAGAAAAGGGAAGGGCCTATACCAACTATGGAAAGGAAGAAAATACCAAAAAGGTAGATAAAATAACACTCACACACTAATTCAGTAATATAAATTAAAACAAGGAAGAAATATCGGGGGCTATAAAGAAGACAAATTATCTAAAAATGTAAAAATAATATAAAGACTTAAATTGACAGCATGGCCTGATGCGTCTTGAAACTCTGCGTGGCAAACAAGATCTGAAGGGAAGGGAACAGAGGCACTATGGGTAACCTTAGTTCCGAGAGTTTCTGGCTGGCACGAGCTTGTTTCAATGTCAGAGTCAGTTCCGAGCATGGAACTGGGACCCAGCTGTCATGAATAGGTTCATAGGATGATACTAGGCCCTTATAAGCCTAGCCAAGATTTTTGTCCATGTTCCCTCAAAGTCAGCACCTGTTTCCCCTGTCCAGCAGGGACAAAGGTGGGATCCCACGGGTATATTTTCCATTTCCCATCCAGTCGTCCAGGTTCCTCTTAAAGAGTACTAGAGAGGTACTCTGCTTGACATGGAGTGGGAGTCTATTCCACATACGGGGGAGTCTTTGGGACACAAATTTATCCTGCCAACAAGTTCTATTAATGTCACAGACCAGATTAAGGCCTTGTGTGCAGGTTGCGCAAATGGAGTTTGTCTTACAGATATGCAGCAACTCCATCAAGGCTACAGATCACCTCTGAGCAATCTGTATGAGACTGAGTAGAGGGACAGGGCTTTTAGCCTATCTGTACTGGATAGGTGTTTGAGACCCTGGATTTTCCTGGTCAGGAATCTCTGTGGGCTGCATGTGCTTGGCAAGGTACATGCCAAAGGGGGCATTACACTTGATAATGGGTCTGATAAGAGAGGAGTACAGGGATGTTATGACTTCCTTGTTCCTGGATGAAATACCCTTATTTATGAGGTAGGCCATGTAGAAAGCCTTCTGTACAATGGAAGCAACATGGTGGTCAAAAGTCAGGTTGCTATCAACCTGGGTGCCCATGTCCCTCACAACTGACTACATGCTTAGTACGTTGTTATTAATGTGATAATTAGTGGGGATGACATTTTCCCCAAAGGGGATGATGATGCATTTCTTGGAATTCAGTTTGAGGCCATGCTTCTGGCACCAGCCATTAGTTTAGGTAAGACCATCTTGGAGGATGCTCACATCACTAGCGGAATTTAAGACAGTGCCCAGCTTGCAGTCATCTGCAGACTTGGTCAGCCACAGAGCACTGGTTTGCCTTGCACCTCAGAAAAGTATATCCGAAACGGTAGAGGCCCAAAGACCGATCCTTGGGGTACACCACTCATTATGGGTCTACTACTAGAGGTGGCTTCCCCTACTTTGACTTAGTGGGTTCTATCAGTGAGCCAGTTAGCTACCCATCTGATAACATACGGGTTGATGCCTAGCTGGGAGAGATTATCTATTATGCCTGAGTGGGGAATAGTGTCAAAAGCTTTGGCTAGGTCAAGGTAGGTGGTGTGCATCGTCTTCCCCTCATCCATGGCTTTGGTGACTGTTTCAAAGAAATCGACCAAGTTTAACAGGCATAAGCTCCCTTTAACAAAACCAAACTGTGTGGGGTCAAGCGTTTGGAGGTTGCCAATGTCCTTGCTTATAAGGTCCATGATAATGCGTTCCATGGCCTTGCAGATTAGGCTAGTTAAGCTAATGGGCGTATAACTGCCTGGGACAGTGGAAGCTCCACTTTTGTGTAGAGGGATGACAGTGGCTGTCCTCCATTCAGCTGGAATGAAGCCCGTGCTCAGGCTTTGGTTGAATAGGGTGTTTAATGGAGCTGAGACCTCATGCCTGAGTTCATGCAGGATACAGCCAGGGATGTTATCGGGTCCCATGGAGACTGTGTTTTTGCCTTTGAGAGGGTATTAAGGACTGCTGGGGATGTCCTGGTTTACTGATGGGAGGGGCGAAGTTTTCACTGAACCTGTCTGCCAGCAGGTTGGCTATATCTATGGCATTTGTGTATGTAGTGTTATTGACCACTAGTTCAGAGCAGATTTGGGTGTTGCCTTTGAGATCCAGGACATATGTGAAGAAGGCCTTGTGATTGTCCTTGGTGGATGTGGCCAATTTGGCCTCGGAGATAGCCTTAGAGGATTTCACCAGTGACCTTATTTGCTTGTTCAGACAAAGGAGAGGTTGCTTTCAAGTTGGCACCTGCTCCTTCTTGGCCCTGGACAGCAATTTTTCCCTTCTGTTATAGAGTTTTTTCCTGCTGCTGTCCACCAGACAGATTTACTCTTTCTTGAGGAAGACGATTTGGTCCTGTCAGGTATTGCTGAGTCCATACAGCTATGTAGGTGCTCATATAATTTTTTGGTGTAGGCCTGGACATTAGTGCTAGTTCCAACTGAAGAGATGGTGGCGGTGAAGCTGCTTATACCTGCTCTGAGTAGACTGTAGTCAGCTTTAGAAAAGTTTTTTTGTTTGACGCTGACAGGGGGGGGGGGGGCAGGGGAGATGCTGACTTCAAAAGTGATTGCTTTATGGTCAGATCTTACCAAGGAGGATGACACTGTAGGAGTGCTACAGTGGCTACTCATGTTGGTTAGGACCAGGTCCAGGATATTTTCACCTCTCATAGGGGTATCGTCAGCTGATCCAATGCATTGGCATTGATGAAATTGAGGAATCTCTGGGCATTCATGTTTGGGCTACAATAGGTCTTCCACTCTATGGGTGGATAGTTAAAGTCACTCAGGCTAGACGGTTGAATCTTGATGGATTCAAGTAAGTCCAGATAGGTGGAGTGGGCAGCCTGAGTCATGGTTGTGGGTCTGTAGCTAGCTATGATTTGAATAGGTGTTTTGTCAACAGTTAACTGCACTTGGAGTACCTCCTGTGTGTCATAACATTTGACCAGCCTGAAAATGTGTATGTCTTTGATAAATATTGAAACGCCACCTCCTTTGGTTTTGTAGCCCTCCATTTGACAACATTAGATGGTTGGCTTCTGGTTGTGTCCATGTACCTTGGACTATCCTCAGACACTGCCTCTCCCCCATCCAAGAAGTCATCTGTAGTCACTACTGCTGAGAGGCGTGGCATCAAAAAGGTCTTCCTGGGAGAACAAAGGGGGAAGTCAGCCATCAATGTCTTTGAACTCTGCAAATTGGGTAATTATTATTAATGCAGAAAGACACTCTGATACCTGCAACCACTGTCCTCTTAGTAGATACTGCATTCTCATGTGGAATCAATCAAAGGGCACCATTAGTATAAAAGAAGTCAGCAATCCTTGAACTCAAAGGACCAGGATTTCTGGTGGATAGGAAAACTGAAGGTGGTGCTGGACTGAATACCTCAAGATCTGAGTCCTTTCTGAAGGAAGACAAACAATGCTGGTAGCTGTGTCTAGGTACCATCTCATGAACATAATTGCCTGAATTGGTTGAAGATTTGATTTATCGAAGCTTACAGAGATGTCCAAGGACAGACAGACAGGTGAAGCAGGTTGTCACCTTGATTAGGGTTTCTTTAGCTGTAGCAGCAAGGTGGCAGCTATCTAGGTATGCAAACAGGCAAATTCCCTGTAACTTCAGGTGAGCTGCTACCAACACCATTACACCACCACCACCACCACCACTACACCTGGTGAACACCTGGAGGATTGTGGTGAAACCGAAGAGCAGGGCTCTGAATTGAAAGTGACTGACTCCCATGCAGAAGCAGAGGTATCTTCTGGAAGTTGTGGCTAATTTTATATGAAGATACACATTCTGAAGATCGGCTGATCACATCTTGTAGACAAGGGGAATTTGCCTGCACTGTAACTATTCTGAAGGGGATCTTTGTTACATGCTGGTTGAGTTTTCTTAGGTCTAATATTTGTCTGAGAGGAAACATCCAATATTGTGAAAAATACCCACCAGATTTCCCAAGGGAAAAATATTGTTTTTAGTCAAAAAATAAAAAATACATACATTTTCTTAAAAGGGCAACAATTTTTTGAAAACACATTCCCCCAAAAGACACTTATATGGGAGAAATGAAACTCTGAGCCAATTGCTGTTCCTGCAAGCCGCAGAGATGCTTTTCCTTGAACAGCAAGAAAGTACTGAACATTTTTTCACTATGACTGCTGATTTCCCTCTTTGCGGCTAGTCAGTCAGCAGTAAGAGTGAAGGTATGGTGGGAGGCACAGCTTTGTGAAGCTGGCCAGTTGTTCTTTCCTAGGCAGGGAAACAACCCATATAGTCTAAAGGTTACTATAGCAGTGAGAATGCAAAATATTTTCTCTTCTGGTTGCTTTTTGCTGATGGGGTGGCATGTCTGGAAGTGGCTGATTTGGTGGGGTGGAGGAAGAGAAAAATGAATTGTATAGCCTCTGGATATTATCCTTCTTACCCAAGAATCCTGAGTGATGGCTATCCATGCAGAAGTAGAGGGGCAGATGATTTCCAACTGCATCCAGAGTGGAACAGTTGAGTCACTCTTTATGGACAATTAAGCTGCCTGTCAGAGAACAGCCAACAATATTCCTAGGTTCTGTGAAACCCCTCGACCTTTGGGTCTCTGTTCATTGAAAGGACCACCACTGTCACAGCTGCCACCAATCAGATTTGGAATTGAATAGCTGATGCTAGATTTTTTTTAAACAATAGGGATTTGGACCCATTTGGTTCCTGTTGTAAGATTGCTGTGGAGTTTCAAAACTGAACTCCTATGGCACACGCTGTCTTTCCATTCTGCTCACACTTCTGCATCTTTTCTTTGATAGTAAAGAACAAGTAAGGAAGAGTCATCGTACGGCTGTTTGCAAAAGATTTTCACAGTTGTTCACAAAGTTTCAGAGGTGAAGCCAAGCATGAAGTCTCATTATTATGCCCACTTCTGCCACTCTTGCAGCTCGATCGGTTGAATTATGCATAAGCAGCATGAAGAGGTTAATGATGTCGAAAATGGTGCCAAGGTGGACTTTAGCTGCTCCCTAGAGTGGGGGGAGGCAATCTTTTCAAAGAGGCTAGAGTTTACTTAGTTAGGTCTCTCTGAAAATGGTTCATATGGGTGGCATAATTCAAGGTCTTAAGAATGAAGGTGCCTGAAGCATACACTCGCTTACCATTCTATCACCCTATACTTCTTGTTGGGTGGGTGGACAGTTGCTGTATCTTCTTGTCAGCTCTTTTTTCACTGCTGCTGCCACAACAGTACAATCTACCAATGGACACTTGGACAAAAAAGGTCTATCCTTGGAAACAGAGGATATAAGTATATTATCTGACTTGTTGGGAACACTTTCAGAAGCATCAGGCTCCTGACATGTTTCTCCAGGTGGCCAAGTCAGTAACACAGTCTGCCAGAGGTATCACCCAAAAAGTATAGCTGTTGAAAGATATGCTTCAAAGAGGACCTCCTCATCCTGACGGGGTGGGTCTCTAAATCAGGATCTCCTCTGTCCCATCAACTCAAGGATTTTGCTGAAACTTAAGTCTTCTGGAGGGGAGTGGGAAAGCCCTTTCAATCATCCAAGTCCATATTTGAAGTGACAGACTCAATCATCCAAGTCCGTATCTGAAGTGACATACTCTAAAGAAGAGTCAATTTACCTCCTTTGTATGTCTTCTTTTTTGGAACAACAGGCAAGGGTGAATCTGAGTCCTCAGTGGAGTGATCCTGCAACAGAGCAGTCTTCTTGTAGCCATTTCCATGGCTATGGCTCTGGTAAGTATAAAGAGACTGAGGCAGAGTTGGAAGGCTGTGTTCTTGAAGGAGAAGCTATAATTCTTCCCATAATCTTTCGACCCTTTATATATTGGATCCAAGGAACCCCATATTTATTCCTGCTGAGGAAGGAGTAGGCAACACCAGCAAGGGTAAACCCAAAGTTACTAAAGCAAAGAGAACTGAGGAAGGCTGACAACTTTGACACCGAGAAGAGAGACATGCATGATAGATCAGAGGAAAATGCTGACTTGACAATGTCAAGACACTGTTCTTGAGATCTGCTTGACTTCAAGGATCTCTGAATTCAGTGAATCAGATCTGAAGTCATCAGAGCTCAGGCTGAAGAGCTAATCAGTGACAAGGACACAGGTTTTGGGCAAGTTGTTCGTTTCAAAACCCAGACCAGGGAAGGCACAAAGATAGGAGATGATGGACCAGCCCCATTCCACCCTTGAGATGGAGGAGAATGGAAGGGCGGCCATTTTGATCTACACTTGAGGAAAGTCCTCATCATATGATTCCAATCTAGCTTTGAAGAAGCACATCTGAAGGCTCAAATGGAAGATTGTTAAAGACGCCAAGAAAGGAATCAAGAAAGTTCCCTCACAGAGGAAGTGCCCCTGAAGAAATGTTTTGGAGGCTTGCCTGGGATGATAACTGGTTCTGAAGTCATGAGAGACAATGTAGGAGACTTGGGTGGGAATTGAAGAAGTAGATAGCTCCAGTTTCACAACCCTAGGAACCACAGGAGCAGGAACATTCTCTGACTTATGCTTCATAGAATTAAAATGATCTTTTTTATAGTCTTAGGCTTTTTCTTTTCTTTCTCTCTCTCTCTCTGTCTTTCCTGAGCTTGTCTGCCTCTGGATCTATTGGCAACATCCCTTTAATAATGAGTTTATTCTGACTTCCTATGTCTACACTAAGCAATGAATAACAAAGGCCTTGCAAATAGAACAACTGGCCAACATGTGTTCCACCCCCAGGCACACAACACATAAACTCATGTGCATGCACAGGCAGAATTTTATGGCCACACTGAGTATATTTTTTTTACTTTTTTTCTCTGTTTATTCTCTTTGGACATCAGTCACACTATAAAAACATACATAAAAATGTAGAAAACAAGATATGTTCCAGACAACCAAAACAATACATTTCTAACGCCAAACTAGATAACTAGAAGGGATATTATTTTAAAAATAGGAGAAAATGGTAGGTCAGTAAGACAGATGCCTGTGTGAAAATGGAAGAATCGTCTATGGAGCTCAAACAGTGGTAGATAATAATCATTATCATCAACAACCCCCTTCTTCCCATTTTCTACATGGGGTAGAGGTGTTGTGTCAACTGTTGTCATCTCTCTCTCTCTTTTCACTGCCACTCTCTCACTCCCTTCAACACTCATACCTCAGTGTCACAAGTCTTCTCTCACACAATCCAACTACCTCTTTGGTAAATGCCCTTGTTTTCTCCTGCCTTCTTCTTGGCTATTCTAAATCTTCATCACCAGATTGTTTTATGCTTTTCTGCACATGTACCTGAACTATCGTAATCTGTTCTCTTTGACCTTTTCTGCAAATGGACCTACTTTGGCTTTTGCTATTAAGTCTTCGTCTATCCCACAGTGTGCATCATATCACCTTTCTCAGGCACTTCATCTCTATCATCTCAAGCTTCCTCAACTGTTCTGCCTTTATTACCCAGGTTTCTGTAACATATAGTAGTATTAGACACACCACCACTCTTTCGTACACCTTACTTTTCAGCTTCTTTGGAATTCTTCTGTCATGCACTACCCCATGACATTCTGTGACAGTCTGCTGCAGCCCCTCTGATTCTAGCTTTGACCTCCTCAATCAGACTTTCCATTTCGTGAACTACCCCTCCCAGATATTTGAAGCTGTTAACCTTTTTCACAATTTCCCCTTCTATCTCAATTCTCATCTTCTTCTGATTTCCCCCATCTGCTGTCATTCCAATTGTCTTATCTGTACTGAGTTTCATCACATGTACCTTCAGTTTTGGATTCCAGTCCCCTATCCTTTGCTGAAGTCCTTGCTAAGAGTTGGCCTGTAATACCACATTGTCTGCATACAGCATCTTTGTTGATCTGTCCATTTTGACCTGTTTGCTAATGTAGTCCATCACCAGTATGAACAGCAGTGGGCTCACAGCTGAACCCTGATGCACATCCACTCCCATTGGGAACCACTCTGTGGCAGTAGTAAGAAAGGCAAAATATTAAAATAATAAAGATAAAATCTGAATGAAAAAAATACATGAGGTGTAGCTACTGGTGAGACTACATCTGAAGGTCAAGGTAACAAATGAAATCTAAGGTAGCTTCAACTACATGCGCATTATGGGTAGGGAAAAATTAAAGGAGCTTGAGGCTAGTTTTCCTGGCTATAGGTTCATAGGTTCATACTAGGCTATCTGCCCTGAGGCAATTATAAGCCTAGCCCGATTCTGTATGGCTTACGCCACCCCTTGATTTGAGTATACTGTGCCCTTTAAGGTTTAGTTTACTGTGCCTCTGTCTAATAGTGACATGGGAGTAATCCCTGGGACAAACCTACGATCCCCCATCCACCTATCGAGATTCTTCTTGAAGAGATTCAGTGAGGTGCTCTGCCTCACATGAACTGGAATTCTATTCCAGAGCGAAGGGAGCCTCTGGGTTATGAACCTGTCCCTCCAGCAAGTTCTATTTATTTCTGTGCTGAGGTTCAAGTCCCTCGAGCGTGTGGCTCTAAGGGATTTAGATTTACTGAGGTGGAGCATGTCCATTAATTCTGGATTTGACATAGCTTTGTATGTCAGGCATAGATCGCCTCGAAGTAGGCGGTATGCAACTGAGTAGAGCTGGAGTTTTTTTAACTGAGCAGCATATGGCATCTGTTTGAGACCCTTGATCCTCTTGGTGAGATACTTTTGAGGTCTTTCTAATTGTGTCGGGTAAGGTACAGCCCAAAAGGGGCATTGTATTCTATGATGGGCCTGATGAGGGATGAATAAAGGGGCACGATTACCTCTCTTGATCTAGATGTGAAACCCTTCATGATGAGGTGGGCTATGTAGAAGGTCTTTCTAACCACTTTGGCAATGTGGTTTTCAAAGGAGAGATTGCTATCAACTTGGGTCCCCAGGTCCCTAATAACTTTCTCTGTACTTAATGGGTTTCCGCCTATGTGGTAATTTGTGGGCACATTGTTTTTGCCAAAGGGTATGACTATACATTTTTTGGCATTTAGCTTTAGACCATGGTGCTGGCACCAGTTATCTGTCTCTGTGAGACCTTTTTGAAGGATGTTTGTGTCAGCTGGAAAGTTGATTATGGCGCCCAGTTTGCAGTCATCTGCGAACTTGGTGAGCCATAGTCCTCCCACGTTTGCCTGTACCTCGGAAAAGTATATACTGAACAAGAGTGGTCCCAGGACAGAACCCTGTGGGACTCCACTTGTGACTGGTTTTGAGTCTGACATGGCTCCAACAACTCTCACTCTGTGGGTTCTGTCTTTGAGCCAGTTTGCGACCCATCTTGTGACATAGGGGTTTATATTTAAGCTGGATAGCTTATCTATGATGCCCGAGTGGGGTATTGTGTCAAATGCCTTTGCAAGGTCCAGATAGGCTGTGTGGACTACCTTCCCTTCATCTATGGCTTTGGTGACTGTTTCGAAGAAGTCAACCAGGTTCAAAAGGCAGGATCTGCCCTTGACAAAGCCGAACTGTAGATGGCACTGAAGATAGCACGTGCTTGCTATTTATATGCATGTGCTGTCCTTCGAAATGCTTCTTAAAGGTACAGTATACACACACTATTCTACAACCTCCCTCTTTGAGAAATGAGTCATGCAATATTGATGACATTGATTGACATGCAATTGATAAAAATAATTTTTGTCATGTAATTATACAGAACTAAATACATATAGACAATTTTGTCCAGGTTGCTGTGTATTTCACACTAGGTCTGGAAATACGATCAAATCTTGTGACATAAAAATTAGAATCAGGTCTAGCAACTGGGACTGTATCTGCTGAATGTTCAACTTTGGTGACATCAGGAACATCATCAGGAATGGAAGTAGAAGTTAAGACACTTTCTGCAACAGGAACATTGTCTGGATTGCTCTGAGATCTAGAGTCTGTATCACAGGAACAATGCTGCAATTTTGATTCTGATACAGGAAGAAGATGCCTGCGAATTCTCCTGTACTCCATAGGTTCATAGGTTCATAGGTTCATACTAGGCTATCTGCCCAAGGGCATTTATAAGCCTAGCCCATAGTTATGTGGCTTTCGCCACCCCTTTAGTTTGAATAAAAACTATGCCTATCATTTTGCTGTGCCTCTGTCAAGCAGTGACGCTGAAGTAATCCCTGGGGTATATACACCCTCATATTCTATGAAGTAGGATCTTGGCTCGGCAAATATACCTGTTACTTGACCAATCCGGTCAAAACCTTTCTCCGTTTGTATCCTCACTGTCTCTCCTTCTTTCAATAAACAAAGAAATCTGCTTGATTTATCATAGCTGGACTTCTGGAAAGAATGCTTTCTGAATATTTGGGTTTTGATTGTTCTGTTGTTCTTAGCTTTAGGCCTCAACAAACTTGTACTGATAGGCACTGTTTTTCTGGTTTGCCTAGATAGAAGTCTCTGAGCTGGTGAGCCAATTATATGGTCATGGGGTGCATTTCTGAGACTGAGTAATTTCAAAAAGGCATTGTTATTATCATGCTTTGACTTCTCTAATAATTGCTTTGCACTCTGTATTGCTCATTCAGCTAGACCATTGGATTGAGGATATTCAGGACTACTAGTGACATGTACAAAGTCCCATTCTTTTGCAAATTTCTGAAACAACTGACTGGTAAATTGGGTACCATTGTCAGAAATAACTTTGTGTGGACTACCATTGACTGAGAAATGACATTTCAGCTTGGCGATAACAGCAGTGGACATTAGATTAGATAGTAAATCAATCTCAAACCAGTTTGAATAAGAGTCACCAACATTAATGCTGATTGTTCCACTCGAATATGTCATTGGCTACTGTTAACCAAGGTAGTTCAGAAACTTGACCTAGCTAAAGTGGTTCTTTTTGCAAATGTGGTTTAGTACTACTGCATACTGAATAAGAAGAAAGTAATTTATCAATGTCTTTTACTAGAGAAGGCCAAAATACTAGTCCTCTCACCCTTCTTTTGGTAGATTCAGAACCTGGTTGACCACGATGCAAAATCTGAATGTATTCATGTTGTAATGAAGCAGGAACAACAATTTTAGGACCTCTGAAAATAGTTCCATCTTCCATCAACATCTCATCTCTGTTCAGGTGGTACTTCAGGTGGTACACTAGATTGCTTTGATGGCCATCCAGCATTAATGTAGTGGTTGGGTTTTTGCAAACTTGGATCAGTCTTTGTATGATCTCTCAGCTCATTAAGTCTTGTGGTGGAAAAATTATGTACTTCCATGACATCAAAGTCAAAATGCTCTGCATTAAGCTGTTCTGTTGTATTTCTGGGTAATCTGGATAAGGCATCAACCAGATAAAGAAGTTTGCCTTTTGTATAGACCATTTTGAAGTTGTACATTTGCAATTTGAGCATCATTCTTTGTAATCTCGTTGGAGCTGAATGCATAGGCTTCTTTAAAATAGTGACTAGAGGTTGGTGATCAGTTTCAGTCTGAATAGCTCAACCATAAATATAATAATGTAACTTTGAACATGCAAATACCATTGCCAAAAGTTATTTCTCAGTGTGAGCATATTGTATTTCAGTTTGGGTGAGAGATCTAGATGCAGAGGCTACTGGTCTGTCTTCTTGAAGAATAACTGTGCCAAGACCAAATTATGAAGCATCACAGGAAAGAATTACTGGTTTATTAACATCATAGTATCTTAATGTAAGTGGAGTGGCAATTTTCTGCTTAAGGTCTTCAAATACTCTCTGGTGCTATTCCAGCCAAGACCATATAACATCTTTGCATGTTAGCTCTCTGAAAGGTGCTGTCAATTCACTGAAGTCTGGTATAAACTTGCCTAAATAGTTGACCATACCAAGAAAACGTTGTAGAGCTTGAACATTATCTGGCGGTGGCATCTCAAGAATGGCTGCTTGCTTGGACGAGTCTGTTCGCAAGCCAGTGCTAGTAAATAAATTACCTACATATGTAACTTCTGGTAGTCTGAATTTGCAGTTTAGAGGATTGAGCTTTAAGTTCACTTCACATGCTCTGTTTAGAACTCTCCTTATGCTCTGCGTCACATTGCCTCCAACCAATAAATCATCTACTATTATGGAACAAGGATAACCTGAAAAAATTGGCTCCATTGCACGCTGGAAGACTTTACTTGCAGAATTTATTCCAAATGGCATTCTGAGAAATCTATATCTTCCAAATGAGGTACTGACAGTAGTCTGTAGTGAAGATTTGCGATCAAGCATCACTTGCCAAAATGAACTTTTTGCATCTAAGACAGAAAAAATAGTGGCATTCAGTATTAGGACTGCAACTTCTTTGACTGTACACATAGAATGATGTGGTCTCTTTAATGCTTTGTTCAAGTCTCTTGGGTCAATATATATTCTGATTTCATCTGAGCCTCTATTGTGGGCTGCTACCATGGACGACACCCATTCAGTTGGTTCTGTAACTGGACGAATTACACCTTGCTGCACCATTTTATCCATCTGAGCTTTGACTTTATTCTGCATATCTATCAGAACTTTTCTCGATGGTCTGACCACTGGATTGACCTCTGGGTCTAACTTCATAGAATATACAGCTGGAAGTTTGCCCAACTTGTCATCGAAAAATTCATCATACTCTGAGAAAATAGCTTCAGTAAAATTGGAACTAGGATATGTACTTATATGATGAACTTCTTTGGTAAAAGAAAGCAGATTCATTCTCAAACCGTCTCTGAGACCCAATAACGACTGCACGGGTCTTCAGACTACATAGAATACTAAGCTGTAGCAGCTCCTAGCCAAATAACATGAAAGCACTACTGAACCTTCGGTATGAATTTCTTCACCTCCATAAGCAACTAGCTTTACACAACTGACCACATTAAGTTGTTCACAAGCTCTCACCTTAGCAAATGTGTCTGCTGACACAACATTATACTTTGAATCAGTGTCTACTTTGAGCTCAGTGGAATTACCATTGATCTGGGCAGTACAAAACACTTCATTCTTTGCCAAAATATTTATTGCATAAACCTTTCCACCAATCACTGATACACCATCTACGTAGAAAGTAGAATTGCAGCCTTCTATGTGATCAACTTGCTTTTTTAAGTGACCTTTCTTTATAACTGTGCGAGGTTTACATGACTTGCAAAACTTTTGAAAATGGTTCCATTTTTTACACTGGTGGCATTGCTGACCAAATGCTAAGCATTCTTCTCTTTTAGATTCAAGATTGGTGCCACATTTGCGACAGTTAACAATAAAGCTTGATTTGGGTTTTGCTGACTCACCCTTCTACTGCACTGAGCAAGTCCTTCTCTTAGAACTTGCTGGAAAACTACGGGTTTTACCTGGGGAGCCTGCACGGGTGGCAGGTGCCATATGCTTAGGGTTACTTCTGCTAGCCACATATTGCATGTTGTCTACATTTGCTCCGGAGCCTGCTGAAACCATGCTCTTACCACTTGCAAGCATACTTGTGTGCCTTTCTGTAACTTCATGAATTTGACAAATCTCAATTGCTTTGCTCAGCGTTAAAACACTGTCACGAAGCAAAATCTTTCTTGCTGCAGCACTATCAATACCACACACAAGGCTGTCCTTTATTAACTTAGCTTTTAATTCACCAAACCTACATGTTTTAGCTTTATTTCTGAGGTCAGTAATATAAGCTGCAAAGGTTTCCCCTGATTTTTGATCTCTTGTGTAAAACAAATGCCTCGCTAATGTAACATCTGTCTAGGGGTTACACAATTCCATGAATTTCGTTTCAAACACTCGGGATCTTCCCTTGATTCAGCCTGTACTACAATATGATGGTTTTCGCCTTCTCCCACATATACTGCTAGTGCATAGACAAATGAACTCTTTCAACGGCCTCTGACCCAGCTAGGTTTAGCAGAATGAATGCCCTGGTGCATGCATTTTTTGTCAGAATAAGCTGCTTGTATAAAGATAATGAACTCTTGCTCGAATATTCTCCAGTTCTCTGCAATATTCTGATCAAATACAAGTGGTGATAGTTTTCGAAATCCATCTGCCATATTAACATATATCAGTGAAGGCTTTTGCAAGTATGCATGAACACACACACACATATACATATGTTGGAAATTTATGCCAGTATTTGTAACTATGCCCAGTTGCACAACAAGCCTCTGAATAACTGAATTTTGCGAAATAAGTCTCTTGGCACAAGAATACTCTTGAAATGATTGCACTGTAAGAAATCGAATAAACTGGGGAGAAGAAGCTCAGAATAAGAAACATTTCAAAGTAATTGCACCTTGCGAATGAACAGTACACAGCACACTGAAACTTTCCCAAATGGCTGTACTTTGCTAAATAACTCTTTACAGTGCAACAAACACTTTGTAATGATGTCACTTTGTGAATAGACACACCCAGCACAAGAAACTTTTCAAAATGTCTGTATTTTGACTGCACTTTATGTAATAGTTATACTTTGCACACAAATAAACTCTTTGGAATACATGCACAGTAATAGTACACACTGTACACACTTTTACACACTTTTGAGATACTTCGACTAACTCTATTTATGCCCTGAATAAAATGAGTACGCCAAACACAGTACTTTGCCAAAAAACATGCAGTCACCTTTCCTTATTTATGCTTAATGTGCCCTTTTCCCCTTTATTATATTCATTTTGCTCAATTAATTTTTTTTCATGCCCATTATACTTTTCTTTTGCTCATTTTACTCTAAACATGCCCATTTTACTTAAAACATGCTCATTTTGCAATTCTGAAGTAATTCCAAACCAACTCCAACAGCAAGACCTCCACGTATGTCAAGTGCACGGCTCCAAAATCAATTCAAAAGGCAAAACACATGTTGCAGGTGGTCATTGGCTATTTATAGTGCCGCCATATATTCTCTGGGGTGAATACCCAAGTAACCTGCAGTACAGTTGTTGTACATAAATATATGATTTAACCAAAATTTTTGATATTTAAAAGTAAGCAGATCAGCCATTAGTGGTTTGTGCAATTTTATGGCAGAATTACTAGCTGTTAGAATTTATCTGATTGTATTCGGGTTTTGGTCACTCTTGCCAGCCATGGATTTGCTGTTGATTATTAGGGGCTTATCTTCTGATACTGAGGACCTGGGGATTTTTGGTTTGGGGTCCAATATTGTGGATAGTGGCTCAGGTACTTATGATCCAGGTCAGGAATACAAGATAGCATTTCTTAAGTTAACCAAGGAACTGAAACAGCTCAAAAGTAATGTATGGCACTGGAGGTTATTTAGGGTGTACCAACAGAAGAATATTTCACCAAGGGGACTGAGGGTGAGACTGCAACCCATGCTATCACAGCCAGATCAGATGTTATTAAATCAGTAGTTACAGGTGCAGCAACAAGCCTCTATGGGTTTTGTCAATGCTTTGGTGGCCCATTATGTAAGGATGATAGAACAAACTCGGCAGGTGGAAAGTATAAGTGAAGGGTTTCAGAATAACCTCTCATGTGAGAGTGTTCAATCTCGCCGTTTGTTCTTACACATGGGTTCGGAGCCGATCCTCGGCTCCGAGTCGGCCGCTTGGCAAAGCTCTGCATCGAGAAGAAGCTCGAGACCAACCTGTCTCCCACAATTCCCTCTGCCTTTACCTCAGACCTAGTTTGCCGCTGCAACGTTCGCATCTTTTTCGATGTGCTCAGACCAACTGGCAGATAAGATATCCTTTTTTTTCTAGGATTACTTAGAAAATTCTTCTATTTTCAATTTAAGACTTTTGTGTGTGTGTGTGTGTGTACGTGAGTCGAGGGTTTCTTAACCTTATACATATATATATTAATATATATAGTTAGTTAGTTTCCCTCGGGGCCTACCCCACCCACTAACTTCGGATTTTGCTACTGGATTTGACTTAATCACTATATACTTGTGGTACCATCCTTAGTGTTTTGGCTGTGACTGTTTGTTAATAGGACTGTGTAGATATATATATTTAGATATATATAACATTACTGGATTTGACTGTTTTATATACTTGATAATGTCTGAAAAAGCAAAGTCAGGGTTCAAACGGTGCCAATGTGGACAGAAAATGTCTGTCACAGATAACCATAGCTCCTGCGTTTACTGTCTTGGCCCTCTCCATCTGCAAGAAGACTGCTCTATTTGTCATTCTTTCAGTGGAAGGGTCATGACAGATAGGCGCAGGAAGCTCATGGACAGAGGCCTTTTGAAGCCTGCCTTTCAAGAGGCTCTTGATAAATCAGACCAGGCATCCAAATCCTCGAAGGATTCGAAGACGTTGGAGCCCATGCCATCGGCTCCGACCTCTCCCTTTAAGGTTCGTTCACCAGTTCCACAGACTTCGGGGCCGAGTGTCGAACTTCTGTCTGTCACCGAGCCTCGAGTCTTGGAACCGGTGATGGAGCTTCCACCTCCTGTGCTTTTGAGGTCGGCTCCGTCTTCGATTCCTTTGACCCATTCTTCCAGACCCCTCTCTGACTCCAATGTAGATCATGTGGTGCAGAAGTTAATGGAGAATATGGCCTTGTCCAAACTCATCTCAGTCTCCTCCCAGTTGGTGTTGAGACTCGAAGGCCTACCCTTATCTCCATCTGTTCCTCCTCCGAGGCCTATTCAGCCTTCGGAGCCGGGAGAGGCTGATCTGATGATCGTGGAGCCCTCGGTGCCGGAGCTGTCTTTCTCTTGGTCGGCACCATTCACCTCGACTCCGACGGATCCATTACCGGAATCGCAGAGCCGACGATCTAGCCTTGGTTCCGGGACCGAGAGTCGAACCGATGTTTCGGTTCCGACTCTCCCTCTCGGTGCCTCGGCATGGATCGATTCGGCTCCGTCCTCGGGGTCGATGCCCTCGGTCCCCGTCTCGGGGATCCCTCTGCCCTCTTCGGAACCGAGGGATTCCTCGACTCGGGACCCGGGGGCCTTCGACCTTATGAGGAAGGTGTTGTCGACTCAGACAACCACTTCAGCAGAGACAGCCTCTCCTTCCCATAAAGTCCCGTTATCCTCCTCTGCACCCACGGCTACTTCAAAGCGTCAAGCACCAGTGTCTCAGCCACTCCCAGAGGGAGCCCCTTCTTCCACGGAGGCTTCATCGGATGCCCCCCCCCCCCGAGGAACTTCCGAGGAAAAGATTGTGTAAGAGGAGACACTTGGATTCTCCACAAGAATCCTTAACATCGGACACTGACTTGGATGAGTCAGAAGGGTCCCCAAAATCACCCTCGGAGGATGTCTCCTTTTCTGACATCCTGGAGATCCTGAAACAGAGAGGTGATTGGCAGGCCCTACCCCCTTCTGAGGATGAGTCAGTCTTGCTGAAGGCATTCGGTGCTCGCCCTTCTTCCTCCTGGGTCACTCCGCCCTTCAATGAGTTGATGGATTTGATTGCTCGAAGGGCGTGGGAGACACCTGACACAGTGGAGCCAGTCCCTAGAAAGCCTAATAAATATATTACGGCCCCTCAAGACAAGGCATATCTCACAAAGGGAGTTCCAGTGGACGCTATGGTGGTGGCAGCTGCCACTAAAAAGGAGATGTCTGAATCTTCCTCATCTGTCCATCCGCCTAACAGAGAGTCTAGGACTATGGACAGGTATGGGAAGCGCATTTTTAGTTCATCGGCTTTTTCCATGAGATCGCTGAACTATTTGACACATTTTACACGTTTACAGAGGGATCTAGTCAAAGAGTTGGGAGATACCCTCCAGGGTACTACAGATGCTGCTGTCGCGGAAAAAGTTACAGCACAGCTCAATACCCTTACATCAATTGTGAACTCGTCCATGAGGCTCATCTCGTATGCAGCCGAAGGGTCGAGTAGGGCTGCGGCTTCAGCGATTGCTCTTCGTAGACAATCCTGGATGCGCTTATGTTCCTTTGTGGAAGCCTTCAAGTCTTCCTTTACTAACGCCCCATTTGATGGTGCCACTCTCTTTGGCTCCAAAGTAAAGGAGACCCTTACCCGGTGTGAGCAGGAGGGAAAGACTCTGTCTGCTGTCGGAGTCCGTTTTTCCACCCCATCCAGACCGTACCCCAAAGGGCAACGAGGTGGAAAAATGTGGTTTTGAAAACCCCAAGGCTCTTTCCCAGGCACACAGGGTGATGCCCACTCCAGAGGCAGAGGGGGGGCAGAAGTGGAAGACGTCGCCCTGGCGGCAGAGGGGGTCCGCAAAACCAAGGTGACAGGGATACACTCCCTGGGAAGCCTTTCCAGCACTCCTGAGAGGAGGCCCGACTGTCCTACTCTGGAGGCAGTTGGGGGTCGCTTAGCTTTATACCCTCAGGCCTGGCAAAGTCTTATCTCAGACGAATGGGTAAAAAGCATTGTTACCAGAGGTTACAGAATTCCATTTCTATTTCACCCATTACCGCAAAAAAGACTCCCAGATGTACCGCCCCATCTGCGAGATCCTGCAGTTATAGAAATTTCAAAGCTGCTAGAAAAAAGAGTCATCCAACCAGTCCCGGCGGATGAAAGAGGATTCGGAACTTACTCAAGGTTCTTTTTAGTTCCAAAAAAGACAGGGGACTGGAGGCCAATTCTGGACCTAAGCAAGCTCAATACCTTCGTCAAGAAAGAAAAGTTCCGGATGGTCACGCTTCAATCGATCCTTCCATTTTTACAGAAGGACGACTGGATGTGCTCAATAGATCTAAAGGACACGTACTTCCACATCAAAATGGCCAGGGATCACTTGCGCTTCCGGCTGGGAGCCAGTCACTTTCAGTTTCGGGCCCTGCCCTTTGGTCTAACCTCAGCCCCCAGGGTTTTCACCAAATGCATGGCAGTGGTAGCGTCTCACTTGAGACGCCTAGGATTCCAGGTTTTTCCGTATCTGGACGACTGGCTCCTTATTGCCACCACCGAGCGTCGACTGATTCAGGCCAGGGATTACACACTAGAACTTTGTGTTCATCTCGGAATTTCGATAAATTTCGAAAAATCTGCATTACAGCCATCTCAGCATATCTCATTCATAGGAGCAGATTTGGATACTCGCTGCTTGATTCTAAGGCTTCCCTCAGAAAGAATAGCCTCTCTACAAAATCACATATCTCTTCTCCTGTTCTCCAAGAAATCCCCGGCCAAACTGGTTCTGAAAGTTTTGGGTCTCATGGCGGCTTCCCTCATTGCGATACCCTTGGGAAGACTGCACATGAGAGTTCTTCGGTGGCTGCTATTCGCACAATGGTCGTACCAACAGTTACCGCTGACACACGAAATTCACATCACAAACATCTGCAAATCGCACCTGTCTTGGTGGCTTCAGAATTGCAATCTCTCCGGCGGCCGACCGTTTGTGCTACCCACTCCGACAGCTACGGTGACCACGGACGCTTCCCTGATAGGGTGGGGGGGCATCTTTCAGGGACAGACAGTCCAAGGAGAATGGACCAATCTAGAGTACAACCTGCACATCAATGTTCTGGAGATGAGGGCAGTGTTTCTAGCGTTGCAACACTTTTCTCCCCCTTCTACCTCTAGGGACCATTGCAGTTCAAACAGACAACATGTCCGTATTCTGGTACATAAACAAGCAAGGAGGAACCAAATCTTACCAGTTATGCAGAGAGGCCATGAGAATTTGGCAATGGGCAGAGTCCACGGGTCGCTTTCTGATAGCAACGCACATCCCGGGGTTATCCAATGTCATAGCGGACAGGTTGAGCAGAGCCATCCTGTTACCTCATGAGTGGTCCCTCAAACAAACAATTGCGGACATGATATTCCGCAAGTGGGGCCAGCCTTGCTGCGATCTGTTTGCGTCTCCAATGAACGCCAAATGCAGAAGCTACTTCGCCCTATTGCCCCCACCAGGGAAAGTCCCCAGGGATGCTCTGATACACGATTGGCCCCCGGGTCTCCTGTATGCCTTCCCTCCTATACCTCTGATTCCAAGATTTCTGCAGAAAGCCAAGAACCTGGAGAGGACTGTAATTCTCATTGACCTATTCTGGCCTCGTCAAATTCGGTTTCCCTTTCTTCAAGCACACCAAATACGGGAACCCTGGATCCTGGAGCCGGAGCCAGATCTACTGACCCACTCGTCAGGGGCTCCCCACCCGTCGCTCCTGTCCTTCAGACTAGCAGCTTGGCTGCTCCGCTTCCCTTCTTAGTCAGGTCTGATCTTCTTTCTCCTGCGGTTCAAAACATTCTAGTAGCTTCTCATAAAGCTTCCACTACAAAGATTTACACTAGTAAGTGGAAGCGTTTTGTATACTGGGCAACTACACAACATTTGGATCCCTTAATAGCCCCACTAAACAAAGTCTTAGAGTTTCTATCCATACTATTTCACCAAGGAGCTTCTCCTGCCACATTGAGGGTTCAATTGGCTGCTATTTCAAACTTTCATGTAGGAGAAAATGGAGAGCCTATTATGGCTCATAGGCTTTGTAAGGCTTTTCTAAAGGGGTCTTTTCATATTAGGACACCAGTCAGGTTCCCTACAGCACCATGGAATCTGAACCTCCTGTTATCACAACTAATGCTACCACCCTTTGAACCAGCCTCTTCCTGTTCTTTGAGGTTCTTGTCATGGAAAACCCTCTTTCTAGTAGCTATCACTTCAGCCAGACGAGTATCAGAACTTCAAGCTCTTTCCATTAAACACCCATATTTGATCTTTCACCCTGATAGGGTATCCCTTTGCACCAACCCGTCCTTTCTTCCCAAGGTTTGTTCAATCAATAACATTAATCAGTCCATTGAGCTCCCCACATTTTTCAAGAACCATTACAATAAGCTGGAATATATGTTACACAAGTTGGATGTTCATAGACAACTCAGATTCTACTTGGATAGAACAAAGGATCACAGAAAAGCAGATCAACTTTTTATAGCCTTTGCGGACAGCAGAAAGGGCATGGCAGTGACAAAGCGTACCCTTTCCAAATGGCTAGCTGATTGTATTACTTTTGTTTATACTGCTACTGAGCAGAGTTTACCCGTCAAACCGAAAGGACATTCTACTAGATCAATATCTACATCCCTGGCTCATGCCCGCCTACCTTTGGACACTATTTTTGCGGCCGCCACTTGGTCTAAACCACATACGTTCATCACTCATTATAAAGTGGATAGGGTTTCCAGGGACAGGGCAACCTTTGGTTCCACTGTGCTCAGGAACGTTCTTCCGTGAGTCTCTCAGGGTCACGGAGCTAGGGACGCTACCCATGTGTAAGAACAAATGGCGAGATTGAACACTCTCACATATAGAAGTTATGTCCTTACCATAACGTTCCATGTGGAGTGTTCATCTCGCCTTTGTTCTTACACTCCCACCCTCAGGTCAGGAAGAACGTCCGGTTTAGATGTCTGGTTTGGTTCTCCCGCTTCTGATTCTCTCAGCTGTTACTGCTATTTTCAGCTACGCCTTAGTATGTATGTTGTATGTTTCATTCCCGTTGGGATCTGGTATTGTTTGCAAACTAGATCTGAGGTAAAGGCAGAGGGAATTGTGGGAGACAGGTTGGTCTCGAGCTTCTTCTCGATGCAGAGCTTTGCCAAGCGGCTGACTCGGAGCCGACGATCGTCTCCGAACCCATGTGTAAGAACAAAGGCAAGATGAACACTCCACATGGAACGTTATGGTAAGGACATAACTTCTATTTTGCCCTGTTATAACTCTTGTATTAGTCAACTGAATAAGGATATTTCTGAGTTGGAAAATATATTGAAGGACAAGAAAATGAAAAAGTTCAATCGGGATGTTGGGGATTTTGACAGAGGGAGACCTATTGAGGCTCGCCAAAAAGTAAAAGTTTTAACTCCAAACCAAACTCCCAAGGGTCCGAGAGGTACTAGGACTAAGTCCATTCTCAAGAAAAGAAATAGGGAATCTGCCACCTCAGGGGAGGATTCTTCTTCCAACACAGACTGGGACGATAGCTATACTAAGACGTCACCAGTTCCCAAGAGGAACAACATGGGGAGCAATTTGGAATCAGGTGCCCCTTTAGGTACAAATCTAGAAGAGGGGGCAGGAAGCATAAAGGCTCCACCAGATTTAAAAGGTATTTTTTAAATAATGACCAAGATTTGAATGTAAATGACAATAATGTGCATAACATATCTAACTTGACACTAACAGAATTGGAACTAAACACTCTCAATAAAGGTTTAAGTTTTGTACCTGGCTTTTGTGTGCCGTAACAGTTTTTTGCACAAGATGTCAATTTTTGTTGCATATTGAATTTACATTTATATTTTCATGACTCTGATGATAACTTTGACATTAGAAATTTCAAGTTTAGACGTTCCACCTTTAAACCTCCCATGTCACCTATTGTTTCTGCCTTTCCAAATAATGTTCTTAAAGATTTGCATCTTAATCTTGCTAAAGAAAATATTATTAAGGATAATATTAGCAGGGAGGAACGGGGATGTAGTGACAAACTGAAATCAGATAGAAGTATTGTGATTTTACCAGCAGGCAAGGGTGGGGCAGTTGTCATTCAGGATTGGACCCAATATTATGCTGAGGCACAACAACAGCTGTAGAATACAAAACATTATATGATTATGCCTCTCGATCCCACTTCCAAATTCAAACATGACCTTGATCAGTTTTTGGATTTGGCAGTGGAAGAGGGCATAATCTCACAAGATATCAATTACCAACTTAAAACCTTTGGTTGATCATCCTAGACAACAATATGTATATTTGTTGCCTAAGATTCACAAAGACCCCATCAAGCCACCAGGGAGGCCAATTGTGTCTGGAAGGGGCTCACTTACAGAGCCACTTTCTGAATATCTTACACAACATCTTAAACCACTGTAATCTTTGGTATGAGCCAGAATTCAAGACACTATTCAGTTCTTGGGAATTATTTCTGAGATGCAATTGGAGCCTGACTGGATTATGTGCACATTGGATGTCACCTCTCTGTATACCAGCATACCCCACTGGGCAGAACTGACTGCCCTACAATATTGGCTGGATAGAGCAAATCTATATAGACCAGGTTTTAACACCTTGCTGGTCTGCATGGCAGAACAAGTATTAACACAGATTATTTTTTATTTTCAAGAACAATGTATACGGCAGGTCTAGGGTACCGATATGGGGGCATCTTTTGCCCTCATATATGCCGACCTATTCATGGCTTATGTGGAGGAGCAACTAATTTATGACAATAGTCATAATATATACTTGAGTGAAATGAACATATGGCAGAGATATCTTGATGACTGTTGGTTGGTGTGGAGGGCAGATGAGGTGTATTTACGGGAATTTGTAGAATATCTCAATCAGAACAAGTGGGGTATTGAATTCAAAATAATCTTTGACAAGCATGTCATCACTTTCCTGGATGCATCAATTAAGCAAACTAGCATGGATACACTGGAAAGTGAGGTATTTAGAAAATTCCCTCAATTTAATGCACTTCTACATGCCACCAGCTTCCACCCCCAACATGTCATCAGGAATATCCCAAAGTCACAATTCCTCAGAATAAGGAGGATTTGTTCCAACTCCTCCACATATAGCCAGTACCAACAGGACCTCATTACTCGATTTAAGGACAGGGGTTACAGATCAGGTGACATCTGTAAGGCCAGTAGGTTTGCCACACAACAAGACAGGGGTCAACTGCATCAATATCACAAACGGTCACCTAATAATAAACATCAAGTGAGGCTAGTTACTACATATGGTAGGAATATAGAAGTTATGTTCTTACCATAACGTTCCATGTTAGTTGTCTTCTTCTCGCCTTCTTCTTGCTGGATGGGTTCGGAGCCGACCTCGGCTCCGACTCGGCCACTCTAAAGCTCGAGAGTTGGTTCCACTGGCTCGAGGCTCCCCTTATATCCCACAATGCTAGGCGAGAGTTACCTCAGATCTCGTTTGTAAGCTAACCCCAGCTTATGATAGTAACAATATAAAACAGAATAGCTATAACAGAGTCCACCTCTAACAACAGGAAGAAGAAGGGTGACCTACATCCTGAAACAAGAAATATGCATAATAGCATATAGCTAAGAAAGAGGTGGTAGAAAGAGAGGTCACGATCACAACTCCTCTAGGTCTGTCCAGGCCAGGGGGAAGGAGGGTGGGGCCTTAAGAAGAAGGCGAGAAGAAGACAACTAACATGGAACGTTATGGTAAGAACATAACTTCTATATGTTAAGTTGTCTATCTCGCCTTCATTCTTGCTGGATGGGACCGCGTCCCTAGCACCTTGTCCCGGGTGGCCTAACGGAACAGACTCCTGAGAACAGTGGAACCAAAATTAGCTCTATGCCTAGAAGCTAAATCCAACTTATAATGGGAAATAAAAGTGTGAGGAGTAGCCCAAGTAGCCGCTGCACAAATGGTGTCAATAGGCAGTCTGTCTTGGAAGGCTAGAGAAGTAGCCAAAGCTCTGGTGGAATGGGCTTTAGGTTTATTAGGCAGTTTTGGTGTCTAATCCCATAAACAAGGGTAATCAGAGATGTTAGCCATCTGGATAAGGATACCTTTGAAACTGGAAGTCCCTTTCTGCTTTCCGCATAGGAGACAAACAGCTGATCAGATTTTCTGAATAGTTTCGTCCTGTCCAAGTAGTACCTTAATTGACGATGAACATCCAGGTAGTGTAATTTTTGTTCAGACCTATTTGAATACTCCGGAAAAAGACAGGAGGTCAATGCATTGGTTTAGATTTGATGTTGAAACCACCTTAGGCAAAAGGACGGGTTAGTTCGTAAGGAAACTCTGTCCTTATGAAATACAAGGTAAGGAGAACGACAACTGAGTGCTTGAAGTTCTGAAATTCTTCTAGCTGATGTGATAGCCACCAGAAAGAGAGTTTTCCATGATAATAACTTTAAGGAACATGAAGCTGCAGGTTCGAAAGGGGAAAGAATCAAAGAAGCAAGAACTAAATTTAGGTCCCAAGGAGAAGGAGGATTTCTTACAGGAGGTCTGAGAAGAAAAACTCCTTTCAAAAAGGCTTTGCAGAGTTTGTGGGACATTAGGGCAGATTCAGAAATACCCACATGGAAATTAGAAATAGCTGCCAATTGAACCTTAAGAGTAGATGGAGATGAACCTGCATGGAAGAGTTCAGCTAGAAAATCAAGGACTAGTTGGATGGAAGCGGTGAAAGGATCTATGTCCTTTCCTTGTGCCCAATATGAGAAGCGTTTCCACTTACTCAAATAAATCTTTCGAGTGGAAGATTTATGGGAAGCTATCAAGATATCTCTAACAGAGTGAGATAATTGAGGAAGCCTGGCTACGGTTGGAAGTGGAGGAACCAAGCAGTGAGGTTCAGAGAGGGGAGGGCGATGAAACTGACCCGACTGATGGATCAAAAGATCTGGAACTAGGTCCAGATTCCACGGTCGCTCAAAAGAAATCGATGTAGAAAGGGGAACCACACTTGTCGAGGCCAGTAAGGAGCAATGAGGATCAATGAGGCCTTCTGAGCGATAGCTTTCTGTATTACTTGAGAGATCAGTGGGAAAGGAGGAAATGCATACAGAAGTCCCGGGCCAAACTTGGACTAGCGTCCCTGCTGGGTTGGCCTGGTAAAGGGGATAGAGTGAAGTACTCTCTGCACTTGCTGTTTTGGGGAGTAGCAAAAAGATCGCAGCAAGGCTGACCCCACTTGAGAAATATCTCTCTCACTACAGAGTCTTTCAGAGACCACTCGTGAGGCATGAGAATAGCTCTGCTCAACTTGTCCGCAATGTGATTGGACTTCCCGGGGATGTGCGTTGCTATCAGAAAGCGCTGAGAAGAAATCGCCCATTGCCACAGTCTGAGTGCTTCTCGACACAGGGGGTATGATCTGGTTCCGCCTTGTTTGTTGATGTACCACACTACAGACATATTGTCTGTCTGGATTGCAATCGCTCCCAAGGGAAGAGAGTCTTGAAGGGCTTGCAACGCTAAAAGCACTGCTCTCATCTCCAGAACATTTATGTGCAAGTGGCATTCGTTTGGTTGCCATGTGCCCTGGACTGTCCTGCCCTGATAATGCCCCCCCCACCCGATCAGGGAGGCATCCGTTGTCAGAGTAGCAACCGGAGGAGGTGGAACAAAAGGTCTCCCCAACAGGAGCTGGGGGGAAGACATCCACCACATGAGATGCTTTTTGCACGCTTGCGTGATCATAATGGTGTGAGACATTGGAAGTTCCTGGTATGACCATTGAGAAAAGAGCATCCACTGGAGGATCCGCATGTGGTATCTGGCCAATGGGAGGAGAGGTATGGCCGCTGCCATGATTCCCAACACCTTTAGAACTAACCTGGCCTTGGCTCTGTTGTTGTTGAGAAGAAGTGACACCAATCTTTGAATGTCTGATATCCTTTGGTTCGTTAGTGTTGCAGACATGTTTACAGTATCTAGATTTGCGCCTATGTAGGTAATAGTACGACAAGGCGACAAAACAGACTTTTCGCAATTTATTGAGATACCCAGTTCTTGACAGATGCGAAAAGTGTAATCTCTGGCCATCAAAAGGAGATGCTTGGTGGGAGCTGTGAGGAGCCAGTCGTCCAAATATGGAAACACCTGGAATCCTTGTCGTCTCAGGTGAGAAGCTACCACTGCCATGCATTTGGTAAACACCCGGGGGGCAGTGGTGAGACCAAAGGGCAGGGCCCTGAATTGAAAATGACTGGTTCCCAGCCTGAAGCGGAGGAATCTTCTGGAGCGCCTGTTCATTTTTATGTGATAGTACACGTCCTGAAGGTCTATAGAGCACATCCAGTTTCCTTTTCCCAACAGGGGAAGAATGGATTGCAGCGTGACCATCCGAAATCTTGTTTTCTTGACCGATCTGTTCAAGATACTGAGATCCAAAATTGGTCTCCAGTCCCGTTTTCTTTGGAACTAAAAAGAACCTTGAGTAGATTCCGGATCCTAGTTGGTCTGCTGGCACTGGCTGAATAGCTCTTTTGCAAGCAGTTTTGAAATTTCCAAAGCTGCTATATCCCTTTGAGCGGGTGGAACATCTGGAAGGGATTTTTGACCGACTTGGAAAGCGAAGAAAGGGAATAGAATAACCTTCGAAATGATGGACTGTACCCATTTGTCTTTTGTCAAGGATAGCCAGGCTTCTGGGTACAGTGACAATCTTCCCGACTGCCTCGAAGATGGGCAGCGGGCAACACCTCAGGGATGCTGAAAGGGCTTATCGGAAGGCGTTTCTCGATTGCCCTGGTTCTGCGGACCCCTCTGCCTCTAGGCGGCGTCTACCATTGTTGTTCCCCCTCTGCCTCTGGCGGGAACCGACTCTGTCGTCAGGCGAAGTCCCTTGAGATTGTTTACGGAACCACATCTTTCCCCCCTTCTGACCTTTGGGGTAAGGCCTCGAAGGAGTGGAAAAATGGACTCCGACGGCAGAAAGGGTCTTGCCATCCGTCTCGCACCTAGTCAGGGTTTCTTTCACTTGTGGACCAAAAGAGATGATCCATCAAAAGGGAGTTTGTGAAAGACGTCTTGAAAGGTTCCGCAAAATTGCATAGCCGCATCCAGGCGTGCCTACGTAAGGCTACCCCTGTTCCTGCGGCTCTGCTCGCTCCATCGGCCGCATAAGAGAGGCGCATGGAGGAGTTGGAAATAGAATTAAGGATAGCCAGCTGCGTGTTCATTTTTCTTGAAACCCGCAGCTGTAGGGTCCTTAAGCATTTCACTCGCTTCTTTGATCAAGTCCCTTTGAAGACGAGTGAAATGGCACAGGTAATTCAGCGAGCATAGTAAATGTCGCTGAGGAAAACATCCGCTTCCGTACCTATCCATGGACCTAGATTCCTTGTTAGGTGGATGGACAGGCACTGAAGGATCAGCCAGTTCCTTCTTTGTGGCGGCAGCTACCACCATAGCATCCACAGAGACTCCTTTTGATAAAAATTCCTTGTCTGCTGGAGCTGTGATGAATTTGGAGGGTCTCCTGGGAGTGGGGTCCACTGAATCAGGAGCCGTCCATGCCTTTTAGCAACCACCTGCATGAGGGGTGAAGGGGGACACCCAGGAGGTGGAAGGGCGAGAGCCAAACGCCTCAAGATACACAGATTCGTCCTCCGAAGGGTTGAGGGCGGCCAATTTCCCCTCTGTTTAAGGATCTCCAGAATGTCTGCAAATGAGACATCTTCAGAAGGGGAACGGGGAACCCTCAGAATCATCCAGATCTGTGTCGGACGTGATAGACTCAGGTGAGTCAATGTGCTTCCTCTTGCACTTCCTCTTCCGAGGGGCTCTTCTGCCAAATCAGGAGAGGCCTCGAAGAGGATGAAATCCCTACAGGGGGCTCCTGAGGAGCTGGCTCTCTGCGGTCCGGGATGAGGGAGTGAGTCGACTTACCCTGAGGCAGCATAGAGGGAGGGGCTGGCGGAGCCGACTGTGGAGTAGAGCCAGGCTCTAACACATTCCGCATGACCTCGAAAGCACCCCTGTCAGGCAGAGCCAGAGGTCCCGCTCCGAGGAGCAAAAGAACCCCCTCGGCACCGACAGTGATGGCTCCGAGGCCGATGTCGGAGCCGAACTCACCAGCGCCGAAGCACCGAGAGGGAGAGGGGGGTCGGACAAGGGTCCGATGCCACTCACCCCCTCGGAGCCGGCGAGGGAAGTCCGGCGCCGAGATTCCTCCATGGAAGAAGCGGAGCCGGCGGCGGGCCGAAGACAATTGTCTCGGCTCCGAGGTGACCACAGTCTCGGTTCCGACACGACCCGGCTCCGAGCTCAAGAGAGTCGAAGGAGGAAGGAGTTGATGGACGGGACAGGCACCGACTGATGAGTCGGGCTCTGAAGCATCTGGGCCAGTGCCTCAGACTTGAGTAGTCGACTCACCACCCTCTGAAGGTCATGATCAGACAACCTCGATGACCTAGAGGAATGAGACCTTTGGCTCCGTTCAGACAGCAGGGGAGATCCTGGAGCCGAATGAACGGAGCCAGCGAAGGTGACCTAGACCTCTTTCTGGTTGTCGGCTCCGAAGATCTTGTCGGAGCCGACACGGGTACCTCGATAACCTCGGCTCCGGGCCGGGCCGAGGGAGCCACAGAAACTGTGGACTGAGCCTTATCGGCTCCAGCCGGAGCCGATAAAGGCAAAGGTTGAACAACCTGAGGTCTCGGCTCAGAAGCCGGAGCCGAAGACCTCGATGCCTTGGAGGGCTTCCCTGTTGAGACAGACAGGGAATCCTCAGGCTTCAACAAGCCTCTCAATATGAGCTTGTTATTCCTTTCCTGCAGGACCCTGGGGCTGAAGCCATGGCAGACAGCACAGGAGTCCTGCAGGTGCAAAGGCCCCAGACAATAGACACAAGAAGTGTGAGCGTCTGTCAGAGACATTTTCTGACAGCACGCATCACACTTCTTGAATCCGGAGACCTTTGCTTCTTTAGACATAGCCTAACTGGTGAACACAAACACACACTCAAACACACCAGTATACCCTGTCAAAATAACAACTATATTAAAAATATAGTAAAATTAAGTACAACAAACAGTAGTACACTACACAAACACTCCCTAGGGAAGGGAAGGCCAAAGGCCCAAGGGAAGAACTAAAAGTTCTTTTGACAAGAAACGGGAAGAAAATAGGTTCGGGGATAGAGTTTAATAAACTACACTAATTTAGGAATAATTAAACTAAAAAAGGGGAAACAAGAGTAACTTTTTATAGAAAAAGCTAAAACTTACCAGGAACCGGTAGAATAACCAACCTTGAAGCTGTAGCGGCAAACGAGATCTGAGGTAACTCTCGCCTAGCATTGTGGGATATAAGGGGAGCCTCGAGCCGGTGGAACCAACTCTCGAGCTTTAGAGTGGCCGAGTCGGAGCCGAGGTCGGCTCCGAACCCATCCAGCAAGAATGAAGGCGAGATAGACAACTTAACATACTAGGGTTTTTAAGGATATTATTTCAATACATTGGAACATCTTGCAGACTGAAAGTAAACTAAGGGAACACCTGAAAGACAATTGCCTATTCTCTTTTCATAAGAGTCACTCTCTTGATTCCTTGTTTAGCCGCTATAAATGGTGGCAGGACAGGGATATTTCCTTAGTCCAAAGAACAATCAATGGCCAAAAATTGGTGGGTTGTAGCCCATGTGGACATTATACCTATTGTCCAAGGGTGTTTAAGATAAATAGTTTCAGCAGTCCAAATACCCCAAATGTGTATGACATTTCATTTTTTGTCAACTGCAGTACCAGTTGGGTAATTTATCTGGCAAGATGTACATGTATGGCATTTTATGTAGGGTAAACATCAAGGCCCCTAAAGCTGAGGATAGGGGAACATCTAAGTGACATCAAAAATAAGAGAAAATCCAGTACTTTGTACAAACATATTTTGAAACATACAACTGGTGTTTTCAGATTTATTGTAATTGATTGTATCACTCACAGATGTAAAGAGAAGGCTGTATTATATGAAATTTTAAATAATAAAGAAAAAAGTGGATAGTCAAGTTGGGGGGGGGGGATGAATGAATATTTTTGAAACATTTTTGAATTATGTGACATCCAGTCAGATAGTGGATAACTTGAGGGTGTTGCATATAAATTACTGTCTATGGTAATTGTTTATTCATCTTTGTATTCATCACTGAAGAAGGCTTTGGCCGAAACCGGTTTGATGATTCATTGATTCATGTAGGGGTATTTTTGCCCTATGTTTATTAACATTAAAATAGCCATTTATATAACAGAACCTGTGCTGGCTTATGTGTTTTGCCTTTTGTAATTCCAAACCACTTATGTGCTTTTCTAATAATCGTTTTATCAAATATCTCAACTTTAAGTATTTTGTTTGATTAATAAACTTTTTGTGCCTCTCGCTTGTTTAATAATGTGGTTTGTGCCCTTGTAATGCTCCGTTTTATCTTTTTTGTAAAATAAATCTTTTGTGCAAGTTTTCATTACCTTTGGTTCGTTACTGGCCCTTTTTTGTACTTGGTTCTCTTAGTTTACCTTCACTGTTAACTCTGCATCTCATAGCTCTGAAAAGCAGTCTCTGGAATCTTGATTCTGACATGATGTAGCTCGTCCAGTCAAGATAAAATAGACGAGCCTTTGCGGGTTCTGTTTAAGCAGCTTTATTATGTACAAACACATCAGGATTGAGGCTTAATAACTTTAACGTAGATAAATTTATAAACAAACTAGCTATTACACTCATACATGCTCACTCTCTGCCTGCACTCTTAAAATGGCACTGAAGCTAGCACGTGGTTGCTATTTATATGCACGTGCTGTCCTTGGAAACACTTCTTAAAGGTGCAACATACACACACTATTTTACAACAGTTAATGATGAGAAGTCTGTGATTGCTACTGAACTTACCTGCCAATGTGAGTGGATTATTTATACTTTAACTTGCACAAATTGAACAGTCTATTCAGAGACCACAACAGAGATGCGAGGAGACAGCTGTCTCCAACGTTGAGGTAGAGGACTGACTTTACTTCCTTGTTATTTTTGAAAAATAACAAATAAAGACACTTAAATGTTTCAATGCTAAGCAACTGTAATAAACAGTCAAAAACTTCAGATGCTAATTCCTCTACCATGAAGGTACTGAAGAAACAAACTCAAATAAATAATAAAGTCTTTTGGCTTTTCCCGGTTAGGGGTCACCACAGCAGAACTCCGGACCGCTAATGATTGGCAGTGGATTTTTATGGTGCTGAGTTGCCAGCCTGATGCCCAGCCTTCAAGGAAGGCACACCCATTCATGCACGCACCTACCTGCATGTCTTTAGACATCACTCAACCGTGGGGAGGACATGTAGACTCCGCAAAGAAGGCGCTCCAGCTGAGAATCGAATGGGAGAACCTCTTGCTGTGAGGCGACAATGCTAACCGCCACATCACCACGGCCTAAAAAACTCAAATAAAAAAAAAAAATAAACTGGCTTAGTCACTGGAATAACTCAGCTTTAATTTGTGATAAGTACTTTGATCCACTAACTGGACTTCATTTGATCAACTTTTCAATAACAGCTTTTATCCATGGAAAACTAATATATACATAAAAAGCACAATGGATCATATAGCATCACTGAGAACTTCATACATAGTAATTTTATTTATTTATTAATTTATTTATTTTACTTTTCTTAACCGGGAAAGTCCACTGGACACATGTCCTTTTTCAGTGGAGACCCGAGGAGAAAAGCTCAACAAATAAACAACAGTAAGAACGAATGTAGTACACAAACAAAATTGTTATGACAAATACAATATACAAAAATAACTTGACATTTACAGAAAGCGTAAAACATATTTAAGTAGGTAGATACATACAGAAATATAACAAAATGTAAAAATGACTAGTATGGTTATGTAATAGTCCTAGAATATAGCCCTATTTACAAAAAAAACAAAAGAGTTGTTAACCATCTTATACAGAGTAGAGGATAGTAAAACTGAAGACTGAAGGTAGCTTGGACCAGTACAGGAGTAGTGCCAATTAGAATTAGTGTGTGTTCTTAGTGAGCCTAGCCTACAACTAAAAGCTATCTTGATGTAACCGAAGTCATTTTTTACAATCTAAACTAAAATAAGAAACTAATAAAGCAAAGTCTAAATAAACTGAAGTGCAGAAATACGAATTAACTCCTTGTCTGCCTCCTGACAGAACAAGATGTCACAAAACTCTCTTCACTAAAGGCTATTTAGGACCAAGGTGACAATAAGATCCTTCCAAAAGGAGTGATAAGCTAATTAAAATTAAAAAGAAACAAAACAAAAAATCAGAGAACTTAAGTGAAGAAGGGTTTGTGTTTGTGTGTGTGTGTGTGTGTGTGTGTATGCATGTGTGTGTGACTACAGGCACATGAAACAAGAAAACAGCATCTACTATAGTAACCTTGGAAACAATGCAATATAAAAAAACATCACAAATAAAAATACAATCAAAATAAAAAAATGTAATCATAAATGTATTAAAAATAAACAAAAAGGAAGAGAGCTTTAACTCATAGGGTTTCATCAGGTCACTGCTAAAACTGAGCATCTATAAAAATCAATCATACACTAAAAACAGGAGAAAAAAATCAATAAAAGGTGTGGAAAAAAATGCAAATGACTATGCATATGTACATGTTGTGGTAGAACTGAAACATAAACCACCAAAAATACAGACATAACAATGTCCAAGAAAAGTGAAGAAAGGAGCAAACATGTCATACCAAAATCATTAATAAAATAATTTGTGGTCCAGTTTCCTAAGCTGAAGAATGCATTTAATTCAACAAACAGAAGTCCGGGCAAGTTATAAGTGTTAAAGCAAATTTGCCATTCTAGCTCCTCCTTTTTAAGAATGGCATTATAGCTATCTTCCACTGGACCCATCCTGATCATGTCCAAGGAAAAGTGAAAAAAAGAATGACCTGGTAATTCAATGCTGTGCTTTGCAAGAGCATTCTTCATTAGTCTATTTCTAATTTCAGATGCGTGTTGGGCTATCTTCATTTTGAACTTAGAAGCAGTCCTTCTTATGTATAAAAAAAAAAAAAAAAAAAAAAAAAACTTGACATTTGGAGCACGGGGCTTTTCAGCGTTACAGTTTCCAGCCACCTTACTGTTATAGTTCTTACCAGCATTGGGGAAGATGAAAAATCTCTGCAGCTCATGAACTTACAAAAGGTACAGGAAGGGGGATCACGTTAAAAGGTACCAGGCCTCTCCATACTCTCCTTGTTGAAAATCCCTTCTAAATAGCACCTACTGTTCCTACCTTTTTTTTTTTGAAAACACAGAGGTGACAATCAGAAAGAATTATATGCTTTCTAAAGCATTCTATCAAGATCAAGAACATGATGCTTACTAGCCCTTTTGCAGTGGTCTTCAGAATATGATGCTTACAAGCCTATTTGCTAAGCTTTTCATGAACCTGAACTCACTATGTTTTTAAGATTTTTTTGTGATATTTTAAACCAGTCATCATGAATTATATTTGGAAGCCAACGAAAGAAATAGGTATAACTTTCATGTTTAAATACACCCCCCACCCAACCAGGGGAATAAATATTGCTCTGTCTTTGAAATGTTTGCTGCCGTAAGAAAATACTGCAATAACATTTAAGCATGGTGCTAAACAACTCACTTGATAAAGAAAAAATGTTGGTATGATAAATGGTAATTTAAACAGTTCTCATGCTTATACTAAGCTTAGAGCTGGGGTGTGACTGAGAAGCTTAGCCATTTAATATAGAAAGTAAAGCTGAGATGCAAACATGCATTTTGTATTCTGCTGGAAATAAAAGAAATGTTTTATGGTCTGTGTCTATTAATGTCTACTTCAAATTTTTAAGTTAAGCTGAAAAGGTCATGGGTGTGTTAAGACACAATGCAATAAACATGCTTAACCTTAGAGGAAAAACACTCCTTTATTTTATATATGAATTAGGCTAGTTTTACTTTATTCTCCATCTTCAAATTATCCAGCAGCATGAAAGGAGTTAAACATTTATGCCCTTAATGATTTGAAAAATTAGGGGGTTCTTTTTTACTATAAATGCTGTAGCAACTATTACAGGTTTAATACTTTCAGTTGCATGGGTGGAAATGATGGTGCCTGTCCTGCCTTTCAATGGTGTTTCAACTTGCACACGATAACGTTAGGTAAACATTATCGCTGCCTGGTATCCACCATATGGAAAATAAAGTTACGTAAAAATATAGTTGCGTAAGTAACCTTACAATAACAGTAAATGTTTGAAAGATCATTGCTGCAGTAGCCTTAGCTATATGGGTCATATCCTGCATGGTATATATAACAGTTGAACAGCTTCCAAAGCTTCAGGGCACCTTCGACACGCCCAAAATATTAGTCAGTTTGAGCTGAGCTGACTAAAAGGACAGGTTTGGGCAACAAGACCATCAGACCTTTCATAGCAACAGAGACAGGGAGACTAAGTCCAGAAAGGGCAATTCTGAGAATAAAAAAAATAAATGTTCACACCCTGGTGTAAACAACACACCAAAAATAAGTGGTATGGAGTGAGGGAGCAGCTACTGTAGCAGTGATCATTCGAACATCTACTGTTATGTTAAGTTTACTTACATAACTGTGTTACATTCATCACATTGATCACTGCTGCAGCACAGAAGGAATCAAGCTTATAGTGTTTTGCAAAAGTATGTACAGAGGAACAAGTTGCTGCTTCTAGAATACTTCTAAAATCCATCCCTTTCCAAATAGCTATTGGTAAAGCCAGGACCCTGGCAGACTGGGCCTTGACCCAGCCTGGAATAATTATGTTGTAGTGAGTATAAAAAAGGTAATGTAATACCCTTAGACAACTATTTAGAAAAAGTCTGTTTTAATACAGGTTGTCTCTTCTTCTTACCCTAACTAGAAGTGAACAACTGATCATATTGCAATAGTGTAGTGGTCACAGCGTTTGCTTTCCAAGCAGTCATTCTCGGTTCAATCTGAATATCTGAAAGATTTAGTTCTGTCAAGATAGTACCAGAGTTGTCTGTGGACATCCAAGGTATGGAGTATCCTTTCTCCCTCATTTTTAGGTTCAGTAAAGAAAATAGTGAGATGGATAGTTTAGCTTAAAGTAAAGTTGGATGCCACTTTACACATAAAAGAAGGATTAGTTCTCAAAGAAACTCTGTCTCTGTGGAAGATGAGATAGGGTTGACTCACCATAAAAGCTTGCAACTCAGAGACTTTCCTTGCAGAAGTCAGAGCAATGAATGCAACTTTTTTCCATGTTAAGAACCTCACGTCAGACAGATTAGATGGCTCAAATAGAGCAAGTGGTAGCTTCTCTAACACAAAATTAATATTTCAAGCAAAGGCCTCTGGTGTTCTTGGAGGCCTCTTATGCAAAATCGTTTAAAAAAATGACATAAAAATACAATGAAAGAGGAGGATCCACGGGCAAAAATGCTGAAATTTTTGATAAATAAACCTGATGGAGGAGTAAGAACACAGGATAGCAATTCACACAAATATTGCAAAAAAAAAAAAAAAAAAAACAAGCACAGATTGGGTGCTGGTTATGTTGTCGGCACCATCTAGAAAACCTTTTCCATTTACTAATACATGATTTTTTAGTAGCCAGCTTTCTTGTCTCCAGTAGTGCCTACTGCATATCCATGGTAAATAGGTGCCTAAAGAGAATTAAGACTTTATCATCCAGGCAGTTAGTTGAAGTTGATTGTGGTCAGGGTGTATCAAACATCCCTGAAATTGTGTGAGTAGATCCATTCTGTGAGAGAGGAAGCTTGTAGTAATTGCCCCTGGACACTTCCAAAAGAAGGGAAAACCACTGATGTTTGGGCCAGAAGGAAGTCTTGGGAGATTCCTTCTAAATCTTCAGAAGTACCCTGGATATCACTGGAAAGGTTGGAAAAACATACAGGAACATTCATGTTCAAGGAAAAGAAAAGGCATCTGTCTTCCAGGCCTTCTTGAATGAAGTACTGGAACAGATTATTGCCAAATGATAGTGCACAGAGGAGACAGAGGTCTAGTTGAGGAACATTCCACAGATGGATCAAATCTTGGAAGACTCCCTGTTCTAATTTCCATTTGTGAGGGTCTATTCTTGTACTGCTCAGCTTGTATGCCACAGAATGTTGCTCTGATAGAATGTAGAATACCTGTAGAGTGAGACTGTCTAGTGAAGCTATATCCCGGGCTAACAAGGGTAGTTTGTAAAGGGGGTATTACCTGGATCCCACTTTGCTAACTGATGTATCACATGACTGCTGTATTAGCTGTTACAACTTGAAGAGGTCCATGAGACCAAAGATGATTCAAAGAGTTAAGTGCCTGGATCAGGGCAAGCATCTCTTTTATATTTACGTGCTTGCATTGGTCCTTGGTGTTCTGCACACCTTGCACTTTTATCCCTCCTAACACTGCTCCCCAAACAAAGTCCGAGGTGACTGTGGTGACTGATGGCTTTGGAGCAGGGAAAGAGAATGGGGGGCATGGATTTAGGGAAATTTGCTGTTTCCACCAAGTGACTTTTCTGCTGACAAACCCTAGCACTAGGATTTGAAAGGCAAAGGATGTTAGTTCTGGGACCAAAGACACTTTGGATATCACTCCATCTTTCTCAAGTGGAGTCTTGCCAGAGGTATCATAAGAATCATGGATGCCATGAGACCCAAAATACTGAGGTGTTAACTCGCAGTGACTTAAGTCTGAGAGGAAAACCTTAGAAACAGATCTAGATAATAGATCTACTTTTTTCCTGTGGAAGAAAAGTTCTTTGAACTGATGTGTCTGGCACCCCAGGAACACAATCCTGTGTGAAAGAGTCAAAAAAAGACTAATGTTCTTCTGGAATCCCAGCCTGTGTAAAAGAAATATTCCAGAAACACTGAAAAGGACCGTGCAAGTAGCCAAATCATCAATATATGGAAAAATGAGGATACTTTGTAGCCTGCAACTACCTATAAATGAAGCTAGACACTTTGTGAATATTCTTGGTGCGGTGAATAGACAAAAGGATAAAGCACAGAACTTATAATGTGATCCAGACACACAGCACCATAAGAAACCTGAAGCCTGGGTGAATAGGAATTTGATGATAAACACCTTTTAAATCTAGGGTTAAAGAGTCAACACAAGATATGAAGTGACAGCATTCTGAACTTCGGCACTACACTATCACAAATAGGTTTAAGCAAGAAAGATCCAAAACTGGTCTTCAAGCATCTTCTTTCTTTGGCACTAAAAATATCCTTGAATAAAACCCTTTCCCAACATGGGAAGGAGGAACTGGTTTTATCACTCCCTGAGATAGCAAGTGCTAAAAAACAAGGGGAAATAAAGGAGTCCAGTCTGCAGGGGAAATAAAGGAGTCCAGTCTGGCAGAAGAGGAAGTACTCCCTGGAAAGAAGGGATTTATTCCCACTGCCATTTGTAACCATAATGAATGATCTTCAGAACCATATGACTGAGACTATCTGTTGAAAAACAGAAAAGTGGAGATCCAGACATTCTGGAAGGGAAAAGGGTTAAGGCCCCTTAAAAAGTCATCCTGACTTGTTGGACTGTCCTTGGTGTTGGGGGTTCCTGAATTGGTGGGATCTCCCTCACATTTCTTCTTAAATGTCTGATTACCAGAGTTTGGCTGAGACTGTCTATTTTGTTTTTAACCAAAAGTGGATGAGGGGTTAGAAAATTTGGAAAAAGAGGGCTAAAAATCTCAAGCGATTCCCTGAATCAACTTTCTCCTTTTATCGCACATTTTGATAATATCTGCATCAGAGAGAGATAGGTCTTTGGGGGGGCAGGCAGAGATGTCAGCATGGGAACAGGGTAAAGCCAACAACTGAGAAAAATATGATCCTGAGAGGGCATGAGAGCTGATTTATTGACGTTTATAGTGAACCCCAGACCCTGTAACAGGGAAACCGGGAACTTGAGATCCTGAAGCAGTGTGTCAGAGGAAGAAGCTTAAATGAGCAGATCATCCACTTAAGGAAAAATCTGAACCCCTCACATCCTACAAAAGGCACTGAAACAAGCAAGGTATATGGTGAATAATCTTGGGGCAGTAGAGAGGTCAAAGGGCAAAGCAGACAACTGAAAAATGCAAAGAAGACAGACACAAAAAACTGCCTGGAAAGGGATGGATCAGGATATGAAGGTAGGCATCCTTGAGATCCAGACAGACCAGAAAAGCCTGGGGGAGAAGAAGAGAAAATAAAGATTGAAGAGACAGCATCTGAAAAGAAGGAATCTTGAGAAAGGTGTTGAACCAGGAAAGATCCGTAACTGATCCCCAAATGCCCTCCTTTCAGGGGACCAAAAACATTCTGGAATAAAAAAACCCTCCTTCCTGAGTAGGAGGTATAGCTTGAATGATGCCCATAACCAAAACAGAATTGAGCACCTCTGAGAAAAGAGGAAGTTGTTCCTGAGGAGGTTGAGGAATGCCCAAAAAGGTAGGAAGGGATTTTCAAAACTTTTAGTTATGTACTCACCATAACTTTAGATGTTTGGGATCCATCTCGCCTACATTCTGTACTGATGGGCTCGGAGCCGATCCCTCGGCTCCGACTCGGCACGCTTATGCTATAGAGCGAGGCCTCTTATTGGCTGAGCTATCTTTATCCCAGGATGCACCACCACTAATCCCCCAGATCTTGTTTGTCCGCATTCATGCACACATGCAAAACTTGTTTATATAACATTGTTAGATGTTTCAAGATGAAACAACAGGATTCGGACCTTCTGATATCCTCTGATCTCCAAGGAAGGGGGAAGGAGGGTGGGTTATTAGGAATGTAGGAGAGATGGATCCCAAACATCTAAAGTTATGGTGAGTACATAACTAAAAGATGTTATGTGATCCTATCTCGCCTACATTCTGTACTGATGGGACAGCGTCCCTAGCACCTAAATCCCGGGTGGCTCATTGGAAAACACTCCTGAGCACTGTGGAACCAAATGAAGCTCGTCCTCTAGATGCCACATCTAATTTGTAGTGGGAAATAAAGGTGTGCGGGGAAGACCATGTAGCCGCAGCACAAATGTCACTAATAGCAAGCTTAGAATGAAAAGCTATCGAAGTAGCCATAGCCCTTGTAGAATGAGCTTTGACAGAGGTGGTAAGCTCTTTGTTAGAATAAAAATAAGCTTGAGTAATACAGTCCCTGATCCATTTGGCAATACTGACCTTTGTGACAGCCTTGCCCAATTTATTGTCTGCAAAGGATACAAACAACTGGTCTGTTTCCCTTGTTTGTTTGGTCCTGTCTAAATAAAAATGTAACTGCCTGTGGACATCTAGTGCGTGGAATATGAACTCCGCTTTGTTAGAGTATTTTGGGAAAAAAACTGGAAGCTCTAACGATTGTTGTAAGCAGAAACTAGAACAAACTTTAGGGACAAAGGAAGGATTTGGCCTGAGGGATACTCTGTCTTTGTGAAAAACCAAGTACGGGGGTTTAACTGACAAAGCTTGAAGCTCTGAAACTCTTCTGGCAGAAGTAATAGCCACCAGAAAAGCTGTCTTCCATGATAGAAACTTTAGATAACATGTAGCTGCCGGTTCAAAAGGGAAAGAAGTCAAGGCGCGTAACACTATATCGAGATCACATGGAGGTGCAGGATGAGAAATCGGGGGTCTTAATAGAGCAGCACCTTTCAAGAAGGTCTTACACAATCTGTTACTCATTAAAGGTGGGTCTATGGATTCGTGAAAATTAGAAATTGCTGCCAATTGTACCTTGATGGTAGAAACTGAAGAGCCTTGATTGAAAAGAGAAGTTAAAAATTTTAGTACTTCTGCCACGGGAATAGAAATGGGGTCCAAGCCCCGGAGTTGAGCCCAAATAGCAAATCTTTTCCATTTGCTAGAATACAGTTTCTTTGTAGCAGACTTATGGGCCGAAGATAATATGTGTACAACATCTGGATCCAAAGTATGACTCCTGACTATAGTCGGAAGAGGAGGAGCCAAGCCGTCAATTTTAGGGTGTGTAGGGACTGGTGGAATAGTCCCGACTGATGAACCAGTAGGTCTGGGATCTGATCCAGGAACCATGGACCTTCCAGAGCATATTTCCGAAGATAGGGAAACCATCCTTGACGAGGCCAGTAAGGAGCAATTAAGATAATTTTGCTCCCCAAGAGAGATGCCTTTTGAATCACCCTGGGAAGGAGAGGAACTGGAGGGAAGGCCTAAAGCAAGCCGGTGGGCCAAGGACGGACTAGTGCGTCCATGGGGCTCTTCCCCGGAGCCGGGATTAGGGAGAAGAATTCTTTGCACTTCGCATTCAGAGGAGTCGCGAAGAGGTCGCAACATGGAACTCCCCATTTGCTGAAAATCTGACTTGCAACTGTCATATTCAGAGACCATTCGTGAGGGGAGAGGATGGTTCTGCTCAATCTGTCGGCTATCACATTGGACTTGCCCGGTATGTGAGTAGCCACTAGGAAGCATTTGGTCGAAACTGCCCATTCCCAAACTCTCATGGCTTCTCTGCAAAGAGGATAGGATCTGGTCCCTCCCTGTTTGTTCACGTACCAGACAACTGACATGTTGTCTGAGTGACAGCAATTACGCCCTGAGGGAGATAATCGTGAAGGGCTTGAAGGGACAGGAGTACTGCCCTCATTTCTAAGATGTTGATATGAAGTAAAGTCTCTTCCGGGTGCCATTTGCCTTGGACTGACCTGCCCAGGGAATGCCCCCCCCCACCCCATCTGGGAGGCGTCCGTGGTCAAAGTGGCCGCCGGAGGAGGTAGAACAAAGGGCCGTCCCTGATCCAAATTGGTGGGCACTAGCCACCAGCGAAGGTCCCGTTTGCAAGATTCCGTGATCCATATGAGGTGACTGAGAGGGAGTTCCTGAAAGGACCACTGAGCTGAAAGAAGCCACTGGAGAATTCTCATGTGCAACCTTGCCAAGGGGACTAGAAGAACCGTGGCGGACATGGATCCCAATAGCTGCAGGACCATCCTGGCTGGAGCTTTGGACCTGGGAAGTAAGGCTCGAACTTGAGTCTGTATGGTTTGTATTCTGTCTGTCGGTAGATAGACCCGCATTCGGTTTGAGTCTATCTCTACCCCTATGAATCTTATTCGTTGAGATGGCAGCAACACAGACTTTGGCCAATTGAAGGTGATTCCAAGGGAACTGCCCAGTGATATAGTGGCTTGAAGGCTCTGCAGTAGTAGATGCCTGGAGGTGGCAGTTAGGAGCCAGTCGTCTAGATACGGAAACACCTGGAATCCTAGACTTCTCAGGTGAGCAGTCACGACTGCCAAACACTTGGTGAACACCCTGGGGGCTGTGGTGAGACCAAAGGGCAGCGCACGGAACTGAAAATGACTGCCTCCTAGGCTGAAGCGCAGATGTCTCCTGGACGCTTGATGTATCATGATGTGGTAATAAGTGTCCTCGAGATCTATGGAGCACATCCAAACACCCTTCTCCAGCAATGGGAGAATGGTTTGTAGGGTGACCATTCGGAACTTGGACTTTCTGACTGAACGGTTTAGGATGCTGAGGTCCAAAATGGGCCTCAAGTCCCCGGTCTTTTTTGGCACCAAAAAGAATCTTGAGTAAGTCCCTAATCCGATCTGGTCTGCAGGGACCAGTTGGATGACTCCTTTTTGCAGCAGCTTTGAAACTTCTGAGGCTGCAGTATCCCGCTGACTGGGTGGCGGGTCCGGGATTTTTTTGGACTGGGGGGGGGGAATGAGAGAATGGGATGAAGTAACCTCCGGCGATGATTCGAAGCACCCATCGGTCCTGAGTGATACCTTCCCAGGCTTTTAGGTGCTTCGAGAAACGACCCCCGACTGGCTCCGGAGCTGCACAGCCGGGCAATCCCTCAGGGACTATGAAAGGCTGAAGAGCCACGAAAGGACTCGCAGTCTCCAGTGTTGTGAGGGCCTCTGCCGCCTCTGGGACGGCGTCTTCCGGAAGAATTTCCCCCTCCCCTGCCTCTGGAAGGGGAATCCTCCTGCTGAGAGGGGTAAGGCTTCTGAGATCTACGGAACCACATTTTCCCTCCTCTTTTAGCCTTGGGATAAGGCCGAAAGGGAGTGGAAAATCGTGCCCCTACGGCAGTCAGAGTCTTACCCTCCTGTTCACAGCGGGTTAGTGTGTCCTTTACCTTGGGTCCAAACAGGGAGGACCCATCAAAGGGGGCATCGGCAAAGGAAGACTTAAAGGCCTCCGCGAAATGACACAGGCGGAGCCAGGCTTGTCTCCGTAGAGCAATGCCTGTACCCGCCGCTCTACTCGCCCCTTCGGCCGCATAAGAAATGAGCCTCATGGAAGAGTTCGAGATGGATGACATTGTAGCCAGCTGAGAGCCAACCGTCTGGGCCAGCTCCTCAGGCAGGTTACCCAAGAGGGTATCGGATAGCTCCTTAATCAGATCCCTCTGAAATCTAGTAAAGTGCGTAAGGTAGTTCAAGGACCTCAATGTAAAGGCCGCTGAACTGAGGGTGCGCTTTCCGTACCGATCCATGCTCCTAGACTCCTTATTAGGAGGATGGACGGACGTCGAAGCCTCTGCTACATCTTGCTGGGTAGCAGATGCCACCACCAAAGCATCTACAGCCACACCTTTAGTTAGAAACTCTTTTTCAGGGGGTGCCGAGAGGAACTTATTTGGACGAGCAGGCACCGGTTCCACAGAGTCTGGGTGTTCCCATGCCCTTTGACAGATCAAATCCAAGAGCTCATCGAAGGGCAGAGACACCCAGGAGGCGGAGGGCTGAGCCCCGAAGGCCTTCAGGAACACCGACTCATCAGCAGAGGGAGGTTTGGACTGCCAGCCGCCTCGTTGTTTTAGGGCTTCTAGGATGTCTGCAAAGGAGACATCATCCGAGGACGACTTAGGGGACTCCTCTGCATCATCGAGATCAGTGTCTGATGTAAGAGACTCATCAGGGGAGTCAACGTGCTTCCTCTTGCACGATCTCTTCCTGGGGGGTTCTTCCGAAGAGGCTTCAGAAGGACCTCCAGGAGGGGGAGAAACCCCAGTGGGGGTAACCTGAGGCCCGGGGGCTCCGCTGTCTAAGGACAGGGGGACTGCCAAAGACCCAGTCTCCGTATGCAGGGAAGGAGCTGGGGAAACCGTGGAGGTAGCCAAGGAAGATTTGGCTAACGCGCTCCTCATGGCCCTGAAGGCGGGACCACCAGAATCCTGGGAGGGTCCCACCTCCGTGGCCACGACAGTGGACGGCACTCCCGCCGCCGACACACCAAGAGGGAGACTTGGGACCGAAAGCATCAATCCCGAAGCCTCCCCCTCAGGGCCGAAGGAAGAAGTCCGTGTACTGAACTCCGACCCAAGAGCCGGAATTGGAGCAAGGGTCGGGCCCGACCCTAAAACCTCCACTGGTTCCACCAGCACCGGCTCCAACGGTGCCGAAGCTGTTGGAGGAGGAACCACAGTAGGGAAGTGGACCATCGGCTCCGAAGCCGAATGGGCTGGAGCCGAAACTAGCTTTTGGAACACCGGAGACTGGAAGAGTCTAAGGCGCACCCTGTCGATGTCCGAATCAGACATCTTGAATGATCTAGAGGATACCGATCGGGCCCGAACCGATTTCTCCATCGGCTCCGAAGGACTCGGGGACTGGCTCCGAAAGGACTCTACGACTATCGGCTCCGAGGAATATCTCAAGGTAATTTCCCTTGGTGCCGATAAGGACTTCGGCTCCGAGGGGGAAGAGTCTGAGCCGGTAACCCTTATCGGCTCCAATATCAGTGGAGCCGATGAGGGTGACCCGCCTCTCGATGCCCCAGACCTCGGCTCCGAAACCAGAGGGGTCGAGGCTGGAGACATCGAGGCAGACCGTTCCGCCCTCGGCTCCGAAGTCCGTGGAGCCGATGGAGAAGTCTGCTTTGATTTTTTAGCGGTCGGTTCCGACTGACTGGTCGGAGCCGACGCTTTCTTCTTTTTAGAAGGAGAAGGAGAGGAAGATAAAGCCTCCTCGAAGGATGGCTTGATTAACCCCTTGAGGATTAATTTGTTCTTCCTCTCCTGGAGGACTCTTGATGAGAAGGCGTGGCACACGCTACACGACTCTTGTAGGTGCTTGGCACCTAAGCAATAGACGCACGAGGAGTGGTCGTCCGTTATGGACATTTTAAAACCACACCTCGTGCATTTCTTAAACCCGGAGGGTTTGTGTTCTTTTGACATAACTACTTTAGACAACAGAACCTATCTAAATGGAAACACACCAAAACTTAAACAAACCAAGCAAAAGAGTAAAGTTTGTTTTTTTTTGAAGAGAGAGAAAGAGAGTCAAGACCCTCTAACTTAAACGGGTACTTGACCCAGGAAAGAAACGCTAGTAGTAAAGCAACAGGGGAAGGCCCCTCTAACTAAAACGGGAAACCTTCCCTGACGAAAAAAACATGAATTTCTCAACAGAAATGAATCAATCACACTCGTATAACAACAATAGCTGTTAAAACAGCTTTTGGGTTCAAAGTAAGCAAAATTCTGATAGGAAAAAGCCTAAATAAATAGTACTTAGCCCAGCCAAGTTGAGACCACGTCTAAGCTTGTAAGCGGCAAACGAGATCTGGGGGATTAGTGGTGGTGCATCCTGGGATAAAGATAGCTCAGCCAATAAGAGGCCTCGCTCTATAGCATAAGCGTGCCGAGTCGGAGCCGAGGGATCGGCTCCGAGCCCATCAGTACAGAATGTAGGCGAGATAGGATCACATAACATCATAAATTAACCCTGGCAGGTAATGGACAGAACCCAACAGTCTGTTGTGATCTTTAACCAATTTGGAAGAGAGACTGAGGGACAATGGAACCTGGCAGAGGGAAAGGGGAAACAAACTGTCAAATGGAACCTGGCTTATCCTGAAAAGCAGGTTTCTGAGAGGTAGAAGTCAGAGTAGGCAGCAGTAGGCACAAGTTTAGAACAATTTTTCCCCTTAGACAGAGGGTGAGACTGCCTATGAACAAAAGCAGATTTGGGGGGATAATTCCTCTGTAACTTGGTAATAGGAGAAACAAAAATATGTTTCAACTCCTGCAAGACCTTACCCTTATCCTGAACAGACTTGAACAGTTCAGCAGCTGCAGCACCAAAAAAAATGTTTATTATCCAAAGGAACATCTAATAGTGTTGCCTTAATGTCATCAGGCAAAGCTTGTGGATGAAGCCAAGAGTAATACCTCATAAATGAATCAAAGGCAGCAGCCCTGGAGGAGGCATCAGTTGCATCATAGCTGCATTTGACAGAGCGGCAAGCAACTTGGGAGGTACAGCCCAACAGGGAAATAGCAGATGCCTTCCACTCAGAGTCTTAAAGGTCAGAAAACATTTTGAAAACCTGAGAAGGGAGGGCCAAAACATACTTTGTCTATCAGTCTGGTCATTGATGGTACAAAAGGAGGAAGTGGCAGCAGTGTAAACCTTTTTGCCCATCCTCTCCACATCCTTATTATCTTTATATAAAGGGAGCAACTTAGTAAAAAAACAACAACTTCGAGGGCTTGTCAGAAGATGCAGACATTACAGAAGGATCTGCAGAAGGACATTTGTAAAGAAATGTACACTCCTCAGGCACTTTGTAAAACCTATCAGGTTTCTTGGGTGCAGGGAGCTGAGAATCAGGGGCCACAGAAGCTGCTGAAAAGGTATCCAGAAGGCAGCTAGAACAAGAAGAACAGCCAATGGTTTAGTGGATACCATCTGGAAGAGCTCATAATACCTTTTCTGAATGTCATGGGCATCACAACAATCTCACAAACTCCATCATGTGGGCAAAAGTATCCCCAAAGGAGAGTTCTTCCAGAGGGAAATCTGGACCAATAAATTCTTAGATTCACAGAATGTTACTAGGCTACCGACCCAGTGGGCCTTCCTAAGCCTAGCTAATTTTTTTTCTGAAAGAATAATGATGTCCTGTATCTAAATAGGACATTGAGGGTCAGGCATTTATAAGCTATCTCTGTCCATAAGGGAAATGGGTGTCAGGCCTGGTGTAAATTTTCTACTCCCCATTCATAGGTCTAGGTTGTGCTTAAACTGGGTAATAGGCAAACTCAGCTTCACATGGATGGGAAGCCTGTTCCATAGGAGAGTCAGTCACTGAGACATATATCTGTCTCTCCAGCGTGTTCAGTTTAAGTCACAGACAAAAGTCAGGTTCTTAGACCTTGTATTTCTGGAAGTGTTTGACTTAAGAATATGCAGGAGATTCATAAGTGTGGTGTTTGCAGATGCCTTGTAAGCCAAGCATAGATCATCCCTCAGCAATCTATAGGAGACTGAGTTGAGAGAAAGGACTTAAAGGTGCTTTGCATAAGGCAGGTTTGTTACCCCTTGTATTCTTTTTGTAAGGAACCTCTGAGGTCACTCTAGTTGCTGCATATGCCTGTCAGGTACATACCGAAGGGAGCATTGTACTCTGTGATTGGTTTGATAAGGGTAAAATGCAGTGGGATAATGACCTCTTTGGACCTACATGCCATGCCCGTATAAGTTGTGCAATGTACAGTAAAAGGATTTCTTCACCATTATGACCATGTGGTGGTCGAAGGTAAGGCTACTGTCCATATGCATACCTAGATCCCTGACCACTGGGTCGACTCTTAGGGGCTTATTATCAGCATGATAATTAGCTAGGATGGTTGACTTCCCAAAGGGTCCAATAATGCATTTCTTAGCTTTGAGTTTAAGACCATGGCTTTGGCACAATTTCTTAGTCAGAGATACGTCTTCTTGAAGAATGGAGTTCACTTCCTTTGATCTATAGTCCAAGGGGTTTGGAATTTGACAACATCAAGCCAGGGACTCTTTCTCTGAACACAGATAATCATTTGAAAAATCCAGTTCCTTTGATCTTTTAAGAGGAGGGGAAGAAAAGCAAGGGGTAGGCACAGACACCCCTTGTGGAGGCTTTAAAGCCATTTGACCATAAAACAACCCCAGAGTAAAATCCTTCCATTGACGTTGGGAATCCATAACTACAGGGCAAATATGCTTGGTCTTTTGTTTCTTTTTTGGCAGAACGTCCACAGGAACCATCCTTGGAGGGTCAGACCATTAGCAACATTCAGTAAGGACAGATCTGTGGAATTCCTCTTGACCCTTCAGATATAATCAGCCAAGATTCTCCCTCAACAACAGGAGCAGATGTCTGTAAAGCCTCCAAGGATGTGTGAGAAGTTGGATCCATGCCGGCCTCCAACAAGTTTGCAGCAGAGTAATCCAAAGCAACCGCTGGACAATCCTCTGGGCTTTCACTGGCCTCGAGAGAGATGTCCAGGGAAGGCTGGTCAGCAGTTGTATCAGACCTAAGTTTTTTGGCCTTTTTTTTTTTTTTTTGTCAGACGGCTGACCATAGTAACAGGAAGATTCTTCCATAGCACCTTGAACCAACAGCTTTAGACACTGTTTTTTAAGTAAATAGATAAAGAGGACAGACAACTATGTAAGGTCTTAGGGACAAAAGCCTGGGAAATACAACACTGCATATATTCATAGGAAGCAGCCAAACAGAAAAGACACTGGTCATGACAGTCTTTATGGGGAATTTGCCTCCCACACTGACATTTTCCCTTTCTGGATGACATGAAACCAACATAAATGGGCACTTATTTGACATGCAGCCTGGTAATCAGCACAGCAAAAGGGCATTCAGACTGATGTTCAATTACATAGTTCAGACTCAGGGCAAAGAATTTCTGATTGTGTGCATCCATGCATCACCTTTATGCCCTATGCCTTGCACGAGGAGCGTATGTGTGAAACACAACACCTATAAGCACTAAAGGCTTTGGCATATTGGCCAGATTTTGGGCTATCCTTGGCAGGAGATCCCTTCAGTTATGAATACTGCAACAGTGATAAGGAAAGCCATCTTGGGGAATAAGTGAAAATTCTGGAAATTCCTTCTTTAACAGCTCATAGCGTTTTCTGAGGCACTAAGTAACATTAGTATTCTCCCATTGAAAATGCTGGTACATTCTGGAAATAGTCTCAGAGAAAGAGAAACTCCACAGGGAGAGTCATAGACTGAACTCCCCGTTGAGTGTGAATCAGAAACCTGAGGAGAAAACCCTGTATCAGTCACCACCATGTTCCTGTACAGACTCAGAAGCTTGAATATCTTCAGAAAAAGAGGTATCCCTCTTTCTTTTACCAGAAACCACCTTAGAAGAGGGATCAACAGCCTGAATTCAAACCTGAGACAGAACCAGTAAACTACTACTGTCAAAGGACATTTTAGGAGGAGTAGATACTTGTTTAGTTTTTCTGTTTCTGTTTGACAGCAGCTTCTTCACAGATAGGTATAACTCCTCCCTCGATATGTGTTCTTCTCATGGGGAGGAGAGCGTTCCACACCCCTTCACTCCTCCCCTTCCTGAATCATCCAGTGCTGCGGTGGCTAATTGAATACCAGTTCCTTGGGTAGCAGTCTGAGCCCCACCCCTCTGTATCACACAGCCAGGCCATAGCTCAGGATCTTGTAGCCACAAGAATACTCTGAGGGCTTGCATTATTCTAGGCCCTTAACTTGAGAACTTTTCTATGACAAGCATCAGGACCAAGCTCTAAACTGTGCTGCTGACAGAAAAGAACTGATAGTATAAGAGCTAAGGGCAGTCTCCTAGGCTAGTATGTGACATTGTTTTACATGCTAGCCAGGGGTAGATAATCTCCCGAGCAAAGGCTCTAAATCTAAATAAATAGCCAAACTGAGGATTACAGATGGAAATCCCAGTAGTCAATCTACCACAGAGAACTCTCATTGTAAAATCCACAGGTATGCAGAAAGGTGACAGATTTTTAGGGGTCAAGGTTTAGACAATCAGACATATTATTTCATCAACTAAAATTAAATAATGCTGTAAAGTACCCTTCACATTAATAAAACAACATCTGGAAAACTATTCTAATGTGTAACTTAGTTGTGGATAAAAATATCAGTTTATACCAAGTGACTGACCACTAAATGTCATAAAAAAGTGGGAACACAACACAAAAACGTAGCTTCTGTGTCCCTTTGACATTGAAAGTGGGCATTCATGTTTGTAGTCACACATCTCAGCGGTCTTCAGTTTTGCAGAATGTCTTGATTTTTGCCTCATATTTTGATGTGTTCCTCATAAAATGTGTGGTTCTCTGTCAAATAGTTGAGGAGTGAAGTCAGTAAGTAATGAAGAACATTTGCGTTTCACACTTCATACAATTGAGAGAAAGCATGATAATGCAAACCCTGTGATTTAATCAGCTTTAAGAGCAATGTTTAAAATTTGAGGATGATTTTGGGTCTTTGCCAGATTAAGAGGTATATTTGCAGTTTATATTAAATAGCTAGTACAAAATAAATTATAGCTACTATATGCAACTTGAAGAATCATATACTCACCTGGCATTTCTGTCTTAAAGGTCTCAGCTCTTTGATAACAGGGGCTAGTGCAGACTTCTTCTCAGCTATAATGGAATTTAATTCCTTCACCTAGTATAAAAACAGCATCCAAAATATGAGTGAATCATTTTGTAATCCTTCTAATTTGTGTCTTCCAGTAATTAAGTGTTTTTTGCAATCATTTAGGAAACATATTCACTTCTAACATATTTAAAATACCCCCCCCAAAAAAAACACATTTGTCATAATTGTCAGTTGCTTCATTGTGTCTCAGTGTTACAAACATCCATGTTGGGGTTGGATGGTGCAGTACAAGACATTACTGGGCAGGAGCAGGGCAGAAATAATGAAAGGTTCACTATCCAAGACAGAACAGAGTCTACAGCTATATCAGGACACTCACCAAAACTGCACATTTTTGAGAAGTGAGGGATGTTAGAGAAGTATTAAAAACATGTTTCCCTCTTGCCTATTTCAGTCTTTTTTTTTTTTTTTTGCGTGTTGTGCCTATATCCTATTTGGCATTATAGCAAATGCCAAACTTATGTTGATGAGCCCTTTATGTTAGTGGCATGCACAAGTATACAAGTGCAGATAGGAAGAACACTGCGGGTATAATAGGTGGGTACTGTAGTGCCACAATCATGGATAGTAATTCACTGCATGATGACAAAAGACAATAAGGTTTCCTTAGCAACATAGCTCTCAACCGTCCATCTCCAAAATGAGGAACACTCACCTTTATAATGTAGAACAAATGGGCAAAATGTGGAACACATATGAATGGCTTACTAACAACTTCAACTAGGAAGATCATAGGATGGTTAAAATATGCTGGTTTTACTTATAAAGAAGATCCTTTAATGAATTAATATGATTAATTTCTTTTTACCATGGATTTCACTTAAAAAAAATTCCTAACATTGAATGTGTGGCAGACTCTTTCAATGTGGAACTTTGAGGAACTTCGAGGAACATGAACTTTTTAAGACCCCAAATGAGGTACGTTCCTCATAATGAGGTACACTTGAGAGGCATGCTTAGCAACTGCTAGCTCTTCCCACCATGCAGCCAAAAAAGGCAAACAGCTGTTTTGTTTTTTGAAATTCATGTACTTCCTTCAAATAAGAACTGAGCTGAAGCATACCTCCAAGGAGTGAAAAGCTTTTTGTGCCTGTTTTTTACCCCACAGGGGAAAAAAGATGATATGTGGACTGATTTAAGAACAATTCTAGCACCGTATTTGAAAAAAAAATGTGTGTTAATCATAGGGTATACTTACTCATTCTAAAGGGCCAAATATAGTTATTTACATGGTGTGATGTACTCACCATAAATGTAATTCTTTGAGGGAAGATTTTTGCAGTAGTAGCATTGGAACAACTAGGCTCCTTCATGCTATCAGTCATCAATCTTCTCAAGTAGTCAAATATCCCATGCATAAGGCTAAAACCTGTTTGTGTTGCTGCTCCTCTAGCATCATCTGGATTGTGTTCTATATAAAAGCAGCACTATCCCATGTCATTTTCAGTTCTTACAGCAAGAAACTTGTTAAACTACAGGCACATAGAAACTACATACAAATTATGACAGGTGGGCTATGAACAGGGTTATCCAAATGGAAATCTACAATCAGAGGAAGGACAGTGGAGGCATCCATACTGCTGTCACTGTGTTTACCTCCTGCAAATGTACCTTTGTTAGGAAGCACTCTTGCAGCAGTAGTACATCAAAAGATCAAAATCCCAAGCAGCTTTTCAGGATTAATCCAGGGTGCTGGACAGCTCAGGACAGAATCCTCTGAAGCACTCCCTGTTCTACTTATAAACTGGCCAAGTTACTTGATTTACAAGCAACTCCAGTACCAGCCTTTGCATACATTAGTTGTCCAAACCAAAGAAGGAAATGGAAGGGGAAATTACTTATCTCGAGTAAGAGTCTCTCACAGAGTAACTTATACTGTTAGCAAAAATCTGCTACAACTGACTTCAGAAGAGCTCCTTGGAGAGGAATGACTGGGAAGAAACCAAGGAGTATTAAATACTTTCCAGTAGACAGGAGCTAGAAGGTGTCAATAAAACAAAGGATCAGACAGGTGAGTTCTGAAGCAATGAAAAGCCAAAGAATGCCCAGCTCCTGAAGTCATAATGCCAGCAATAACGCTTGGTAAAGTGTGAATCAATAACCAAGTGCCTGTGGCACCCATACCCTCAGTAAATATTTTTGAAGTGACCACTGGAAAAAGTAATGCCTTTAGTGGAGTAGCCTTTGAAGGCAACATTTTTCACTAAGTAATCCACTGGAGGGTGCAGTACCGAATGTTAACTGAAGAGGTATATAAAAACTGCAGGTTCATTTGAGTTTTGTATCTGAAGAAGGGCTTGGTCCCGAAACCGCTCATTCCTGTGTTTTTATAGGTTCATAGGTAGGTACTAGGTTATTGGCCCTAGGGCCTATACAAGCCTAGCCAAAAATGTACCCTGGCTTTCGCCACCCAAGAAAATTATTTTCCTGTGTCCCTGTCAAGCAGAACCACAGAAGTGATCCCCGGGGTGAATTTCCTATTACCTATCCAATCATAAAGATTTTTCTTGAAGAGTGCTAATGAGGAGCTCTGTTTGACATAGATAGGTAGTCTGTTCCAGAGTATGGGAAGTCTCTGGGACAGGAATCTATCCCTCCAGCATGTTCTGTTTATTGTGGTGACAAGTTTTAGGTCCCTAGAGCGTGTAGCTCAGAGGGATTGGGATTTCTTTAAGTGGAGCATGTCCAACAGCTCTGGGTTTGACATAGCTTTGTATGTTAGGCAGAGATCGCCTCTGACTAGGCGATATGCGATGGAGTAAAGCTGGAGTTTTTTTAGACGGTCTGCGTAAGGCACCTGTTTGAGGACAGTAATCCTCTTTGTGAGGTATTTTTGCGGCCTTTCCAGTTGTTGTAGATGTCTTGTGAAGTACATACCAAAAGGGGCGTTGTAATCTATAATGGGTCTAATGAGTGATGAGTAGAGGGGAACAATGACCTCTTGTTTTCTGGATGAGAAACCTTTTGTGATGAGGTGTGCCACGTAGAAGGATTTCCTGACCACTTTGGCGATGTGATTATCAAAGGAGAGACTACTGTCCACCTGTGTCCCAAGGTCTCTTATCACATTTTCAGTGTTAAGTAGACTACCGCCTACGTGGTAGTTCATGGGTACAGAATTTTTACCAAAGGGGATGACAATGCACTTTTTGGCATTGAGCTTGAGACCATGTCATTGACACCAGGTATCTGTCTCAGTGAGGCCCTTTTGTAGGATGTCCACATCATTAGAAGTTTCAATTATGGCTCCTAGTTTGCAGTCATCTGCGAATTTAGTTAGCCAAATACCTTCTGTGTTAGCCTATACTTCAGAGAAGTAGATACCAAACAGGAGAGGGCCCAGGACTGAACCCTGTGGTACTCCACTTGTCACTGGTCTGAAGTCTGATTTGGAGTCTGCTACTTTCACAGTGTGGGTTCTTTCAGTAAGCCAGTTGGCAACCCATCTTGTGACATAGGGATTTATACCTAGTTTAGTGAGTTTATCTATAATTCCAGAGTGAGGGATGGTGTCGAACGCCTTGGCAAGATCTAGATAGGCTGTGTGAACCACCTTACCCTCATCTATGGCTTTGGTGACTACTTCAAAGAAGTCTATCAGGTTTAGGAGACATGATCTGCCTTTTACAAACCCAAACTGTGTGGGGTCCAGGGTTTGGAGATCTCCAGTGTCTTTGTTTTTGAGTTCCATGATGATACGTTCCATGGCCTTGCAGACGAGGCTCGTCAGGCTAATGGGGCGGTAGTTCCCGGGGTCTGTTGTAGCCCCCCCTTTGTGGAGTGGGATAACTGTCGCGGTGTGCCACTCAATGGGCACAAAGCCTGAGGTGAGGCTATGATTGAACATGGTACTTAGGTGGAGTGCCAGTTCATTCTGTAGTTCATGTAGAAGGCAGCCTGGGATGTTGTCAGGTCCCATGGATGCTGTGTTCTTGCCTTTGGAGAGTGAAGTTTTTACCTGTGCAGCTGTGATTAGAGGAACTTTGCATTCTTCTGGTATAAAGATGGGCCCTTTAGGGGTTGAGAGGGGAGTAAAGTTAGCACTGAACCTATCTGCCAGGATGTTGGCAATATCAGTTGGTTCTGCATATTTAGTGTCATTGTGCTGTAACTCAGAGCAGATCTGAGTGTTGCCATTGAGATTTTTGACATAGCTATAGAATGCTTTGTGGTTGTCTCTAGAATCAGTGGCAATTTTGTTTTCATAACTAGCTTTGGAGGATTTTATGAGGGATCTCAGCTTCTTACTGAGGCTGACCAGGGAGTTCCTCCAATCATGGGATTTTACTCTTTTTTGCAACAGTTTCTTTCTTCTGTTGTAGAGTTTGTTTATGGCAGAAGACCACCAGATTGGCTTCCTTTTTTTGGAGGATAGCATCTTGGTTCTGTTAGGGATAGCACGATCTATGCACTCGTGTAAGTGCTTATAAAGTGCATTTGTGTAGGATTCAGCCATTGTACCTCTATTGTCCACCTGCATGGGTGTCAGGAAGTTTGCCACTTCTGTCTTAAGAAGCGTGAAGTTGGCTTTGGAGAAATTTTTTACGGCTGTTTTCCTAATGGGGGGTGGGAGCGGGATGTGGATGTCTAGGGTGATTAGCTTGTGGTCGGATCTGACCAACGAGGAGCTGATCTCTGGTTTGGAACACCAGTCACCCATGTTGGTGATGACCAGGTCTAGGATATTGCTGCCTCTGGTGGGGGTGTGGATAAGTTGATCCAAAGCGTTGGAATTGATGATTTCCAGAAAACGTTGAGCAAAAGAGTTGGTACATGAGTAGTTTTCCCAGTTAATGGTAGGGTAATTGAAATCACCCATTATTAGAGTGTTGGGTTGTACCTTAATATTCTCCAGTGTTTCAAGAAAAGAGGAGTGGGAATCCTGGGGCATGGTGGGGGGGTCTGTAGCAAGCTACAATCTGGATTGCGGTTTTGCCCAGAGTTAGTTGAACTTGGATAATCTCGGATGCATTATGCTGAGCAACTAGCTTGGAGGTGTGGATATCCTTAATGAACATGGACACGCCTCCACCCTTAGTGTTTCGGTCCAGGTTTGGTAGCCGAAAGGTGTGGTATGAATTATAGCCTGGTAATGCAGGGGTGCTCTCTGGAGCTTTGAACCAGGTCTCTGTCACTGCACAGATGTCAATGTTCTCCATTTTAAGGAGTGCCTCGAGTGAGTGCATTTTGAGGTTTAGACTTCTAGCATTGAGTAGCATTACCCTCAAATTTTGCTTGCTTGTACCTGTTATGGTGGTGAATTTGTCATTTGAACATTGCCTAAAAAAGGCACTATAGGGGTGGCAAGAGCCTTTGCCAGTATCCAGAATCCCAAGGGCGACAGGTGCAGGCCATCTCTGGCAAAGCAGCGTGGTCTGTCGATCATGTCATCCCAGGCAGACAGAAACTGGATTCCCTTAGAATGACACCAGAAGCTTAGCCAATTGTTAAAGTCAATCATTTTGTCCTTGTACTGTGGTGTCATTCTGGGTGATGGCAGAATGCTACTCAGGGCTAGGGTCATACCGGCCTGGGCTACAAGATCGGAGAGCTCCTCCATGTCTCTTTTCATGTAGTCCAGTGAGGTACGTCTCAGGTCATTCACACCAAAATGGACAATGACAGAGTCATATTTGTACTTGTTGTGGAGTGACCTGAGTGTGTGCGTTATGTTGCAGATCCTGGCACCTGACAGGCAGCTGACAGTAACTTTTTCCTTGTTTAGCCTGGAGAGTGGAACATCAGTGTGCCTGACTATAGAGTCACCTATGACTAGAGTGTTGGGTACGTTATGCCTTATGGGATGTAGTTGAGTGGCACACTGAGTATGTGGGCTATGTGTCATTTGGGTTGTGTTGGGGGTGTGGAGGTTGCTTGCATTTCTGCTTTTAATTGTGTTTTATAGGTTCATATGTTCATAGGTAGATACTAGGCTATCTGCCCTAGGGCATTTATAAGCCTAGCCAGAGTGTATTTGGCTTCCGCCTCCCTATTAGATTAACCTACTGTGCCTCTGTAAAGTAGGTCACAGAAGGTACCCTTTTAAGATTAGTTTACTGTGCCTCTGTTTAGCAGGGACACAGAAGAGATCCCAGGGGTGAATTTGCGATTTCCCATTCACGCGTCCAAATTTTGCTTAAAGAGGGTCAGCGAGGGGCTATGTCTAACATGAATTGGGATTCTATTCCAGAGTGAGGGGAGCCTCTGGGAAATGAATCTGTCCCTCCAGCATGTCCTATTTATTTTTGTGCTGAGGTTTAGGTCCCTGGAGCGTGCAGCTCTAAGGGACTTGGATTTTTTGAGGTGGAGCATGTCCATTAATTCTGGGTTTGACAAGGCTTTGTACGTCAGGCATAGATCACCTCTGAGTAGGCGGTAAGCAACTGAGTAGAGCTTGAGTTTCTTTAGTCGAGCTGCATAGGACATCTGTTTGTAGCCCATGATCCTCTTGGTGAGGTACTTTTGGGGTCTCTTCAGTTGCTGCAGGTGTCGGGTAAGGTACATCCCAAAAGGGGCATTGTATTCAATTATGGGCCTGATGAGTGACGAGTAGAGGGGCACAATGACCTCTCTTGATCTAGATGCGAACCCTTTCGTGATAAGGTGGGCTATATAGAAGGTCTTTCTAACCACTTTGTCAACGTGATTATCAAAGGAGAGATTACTATCTACGTTGGTCCCCAAATCTCTAATTACTTCTTCCGTACTTAATGGATTACCTCCTATGTGGTAATTTGCGGGCACCTTGTTTTTCCCAAAGGGGATGACTATGCACTTTTTAGCATTTAGCTTGAGGCCGTGGTTCTGGCACCAAGCATCCGTCTCTGTGAGACCCTTTTGGAGGATGCTTGTGTTAGCTGGAGATTCGATTATGGCCCCCAGTTTGCAGTCATCTGCGAACTTTGTCAGCCATAATCCCCCCGTGTTAGCCTGAACCTCAGAGAAGTATATACCGAACAAGAGAGGTCCCAGAACTGAGCCCTGTGGGACGCCACTTGCAACTGGTTTGGATTCAGACATGGCACCTGCAATTCTGACCATGTGGTTCTATCTCTGAGCCAGTGTGCAACCCATCTTGTGATATAGGGGTTGATATTTAAGCTGGTAAGCTTATTTATGATGCCCGAGTGGGGTATTGTGTCGAAGGCTTTTGCGAGGTCCAGGTAGGCTGTGTGGACTACCTTGTCCTCATCTATGGCTTTGGTAACTGTTTCAAAGAAATCAACTAGGTTTAAGAGGCAAGATCTGCCCTTAACAAAGCCGAATTGGGTAGGGTCCAGTGTCTGGAGGCTCCCAATGTCTTTGTTTATGAGTTCCATGATAAAACGCTCCATAGCTTTACAGACCAGACTAGTCAGGCTTATGGGGCGATAGTTTCCGGGGTCTGTTGTGGCACCACTGTAGCTGTACGCCATTCTTTGGGTACATATCCTGTAGTAAGGCTAAGTTTGAACAGTGACTTAATGTGAGGGTTCAGTTCTTCTTGGAGCTCGTGTAAGACACAGCCTGGGACACTGTCCGGTCCCTTAGATGTTGTGTTTTTTGCTTTGGAGAGGGCAGCTTTCACCTGTGCATCTGTGATGTCAGGGAGGTTACATTCAGTTGGGATAGGCGTTTGCTCCTTTGGGGGGGAAGGGGGAGATGTTTGCGCTGAATCTGTCTGCCAGGATGTTGGCTATGTCTGTAGGTTCGGTATATTTTGTACCGTTATGCAACAATTCAGAGCATATCTGGGAGTTTCCGCCCATGTTTCTGACATAACTAAAGAAGGCCTTGTGATTATCTTTAGTGTCTAGGGCAATTTTTCTTTCGAAACTGGCCTTTGATGATTTTATGAGGGATCAAAGTTTCTTGCTAATACTGATCAGAGATGCCTTCCCTTTTTGGGATTTTGCTCTGTCATGTAGTAGCTTCCTCCTTCTGTTGTATAGCTTATTTATGGCCGGGGTCCACCAGACCAGTCTCCTGTTTTTGGAGGACTGAGTCTTGTTTTTATTTGGGATAGCATGATCCATGCATTCCTGCAGGTGCTCATAGAATGCATTTGTAAAGAATTCTGCAGATTGGGCTGTATTATCCTCTGGCCCAGGGGCTTTGAAGGATTCCACCTCAGTCTTGAGAAGTGCAAAGTTGGCTTTGGAGAAATTCTTTACAGTGATTTCCTTGGCTGGGGGTGGGGACGGGATATGGATGTCTAGGGAAATTTGTTTATGGTCTGATCTTACCAATGAGGGGTTTACCTCTGGTGTGGAACATACAGTCCCCATGTTGGTGATGACCAGGTGTAATATGTTGTTCCCTCTTGTGGGAGTGGTGACCAGTTGTTCCATTGCGTTAGAGTTTATAAATTCAAGGAACCGTTGGGCGAGGGTGTTTGGGCTTGAGTAGTTTTCCCAGTCAATGTTTGGGTAGTTGAAGTCACCCAGTAACATAGTGTTTGGAGAGACCTTCATATTCTCCAGTGTTCTCAGGAATGCCAAGTGGGGGTCCTGTAATAGGGAGGGTATTCTGTAGCAGGCTACAAACTGAAAGGCAGTTTTGCCCGCTGTTAGTTGCACATGGATGGTTTCTGATGCTTCGTGCAGTGCCACTAACCTGGAGGTGTAGGTATCTTTGATGAATATAGATACTCCCCCTCCTTTTGTGCTTCGGTCCGAGTTTTGGGGCCGAAACGCATGGTATGAGTTATAACCTGGTAGTGCTGGGGTGCTCTCAGGAGCCTTGAACCAGGTTTTTGTTACTGCACAGACATCAATTTTCTCCATACTGAGGAGAGTCTCGAGTGCATGCATCTTGAGGTTTAGACTTCTGGCACTGAGTAGCATTACCTTTAGTTTTTTTATCTTTGGGTTGTCTGTGGAGGTGGGTTTGTCCTTTGAGCCTTGCCTAAAAAAGACACTATGGGGGTGGCAAGAGCCTTGGCCAGTATACGAAAGCCTAAGGGTGACAGGTGCAAGCCGTCCCTAGCGAAGCAACATGGCTTGTCGAGCATGTCATCCCAGGCTGACAGACACTGGATCCCCTTTGAATGACACCATCACTTTAGCCAATTGTTGAAACTGATCATTTTGTCTTTATATTGTGGCATCATTCTTGGTGAGGGCAAGATGCTACTCAAGGTCAGGGACATACCAGCCTGGGCTACATGGTCAGAGAGCTCCTCTATGTCTCTTTTCATGTAGTCCAGGGAGGTACGTCTCAGGTCATTCACACCAGCATGGACAATGACGGAGTCATACTTGTACTTGCTTTGGAGTGACCTGAGTGCTTGCGTTATGTGGCGGATCCTGGCACCCGACAGGCAGCTTACAGTGACCTTCTCCTTGTTCAGTCTGGTAAGTGGGACGTCAGTGTGCCAGACAATAGAGTCCCCTATAACAAGTGTATTTTGTGTGTTGTTTGGCCTTATGGGCTGTGACTGTGAGGCACACTGATTTTGTGAGATATGTGATTTGTGGGTATTGTTGAGGGGTGGCTGTTGCTTGGATATCTGCTTAGGTGGTCTTTGCTGTTTAGACAGATTTTTATTTAGAGCCTCCGAGTATGTTTTTGTGTGTTTATGTGTTGGGTATGCAGATGCAATAGGTCTGTGTGAGACTGGATTTGTGGTGTGGGTGGTTACCTTTTCCTCCTGACTGACTGTGCCAGTCTTGGATTGGGAGAGCTCTGCCTCCAGTCTGGCTGTGTAACTGCATCTCTTACATGTATTAGAGTTTGTTGGAAGGAGGAGAGGGTTGGGTTGTCTGTGTACATAAGACAATTGTAACATTGCTTCAAAATTCCCAGATTCACCAGCTGGACTGGAGAGTAACCTTGAAACTGACCCTTGGACATACCAGATTAGTATAGGGAACTGTTTTTTTTTTTTTTTTTACTGATCAGATTAGGGAAGGGAACTGATTTTTCACTTGATCAGGAAGGACCAATCAGGAGTCTAATACTTATGAGAAGTCAAGGAGGGTGTAGTGCTTTGAACTGAGCAACTGCAGGGCTTTAGAAAGAGAATAGAGTGATTACTTTGAGAGTTTGAACAGTTCTAAGGGAAAAAGTGAAGAGCAGACTTTGTGGAGCCTGGAATAGTTTAAACCTGTTTAGGCGGCGCTGCACGATGCTGCTCAGTGCGCAAAACCGCGCAAAAAGAGAGTTGTATAGTTTTAAGAGAGAGAGATCAAGGAGTTTAGAAATGACCCAAAATGGCCAATAAAACTACAGCTTCTAGGTAGTAACCACTCCTCCGGGGACAGGCGTTCAGTGTTTACCACTCCCACTGATGAACACAGAGACTTCCCTTTAGCCCAAGCAAGCACTGGCCTTCTAGAAACTTCCAAACAGTTCAGAACAGCAAATCTGTAACTGAACTTTCTTAACTTTCAGAAAGTGGGAAAAAAGCAAGATTTTTTTGTTTTTTTTCTTTTTGTTGTAGTTTAAAGGTAGCAGAGATACACAAGCAGCAAAATAATCACAACAGTGCAATAAATGTTCAGCGTGGTGGCCAGTACCTGCTTTTTTCTTCGTTCCTTTGTTTTTTCACCCATGGGTAAAAAAAAAGGAGATAACTGAATTGATCTAAGGACAATTTTGGACCATTTTTGAAAGAAAATGTGGAATACGCATAGGAGATGCTTAGTCTTTCTGAAAGACCAAATAAAGTTATTTACAAATAAGGGTTTGAAACTCTGAGAGCCTGTGAAAGATGAGATGGCCAGCAAGAATAAATCTGTCAAAACTTCAGGTTCAAACAGAGAAAGGGCAATCTTGCTTGACTGTGAAATTTAAAGTCCCAGGGATGAAAGGGTTCTTCACAACAGGATGAAGATGCAGACCCCCCTTTGATAATTCTGCTCTGTACAAAAATACAATAAGCAAAAATGCATGAAGTATACATTCCAATTGCAGAATAAGTGAGACCCAAATCAAACCATTGTCTGAGGCAGGTAAAAATAATCTACATGCTAACTGACTGAATGGGTTAGAAGGATACTCCTCTCTGCCCAAATGGAGAATCCCTTCCAATAAACAGAATACTTCTGATGATAAAATCAAACATACAGCTGAAACAGGTAAGAATAATCTAAAGACCAACTGACTGGAATTTAATATGATACCTCTCCTCCAAAATGAAGAAGCTCTTCCATTTAAAAATACTTCTGATGAGTGGAAAGCTTCCTGTCAGTTTCAGTTACCTTTGAAACTATTTTCAGGAGGGTTAGGTAGTGCTGAACATTATTCCAGCTGTGGTGTGACTTACTTTTCTATATTGCCAAGGAACCAAGAAGATGACGCCACATCCTTCTCACCCTCCATGTAGTAACAAGGTGAGCTTTGTTCACTCTCCGAATTTAGAAGTTATGCACTTGCCATAACGTGGCATCTGTGCTGTCAACTTTCATTCTTCCTCACATATGGGTTACAGATCTGATCCTTGGATCCAACTTAGCTGTATTTACAAGACTTAGAATCTGAATCTCTAGCTCCTCCCAATACCTATAATGCTGTATTCTATCCCCAACTCCTCAGATCGAGTTTGCTGCCTTACTGCCCACTGTGTAATAGAGACAGAACAGAAACAAAAAAGGATTGAGGCTCAAATCTGGAACATGAGAATTCCATTAACATCCAAAGATCCTTCTAGGAGTGACAAGGCAAGGGGATGGCTGGGAGGAAGGGTGAGGAAGAATGAAAATGGACAACACAAATGCCAAGTTATGGCAAGTACATAATTTCTAAATCTGATGTTGTCCTTTTCATGCTTCCTCATGAATGGGTCAGAGTCCGCAGCTACAAAACTCTCAGGAGGCCCTCAAGAAAGGACATGCCAGAGCACTGTCGACCGAAAGGAAGTTCTGCTTCTGGAGATAATGTCCAATTTGTAATGTGTAAAAAGGTATGAGTCTTTGACCACGTGGCTACAGCACAGATATTGTCAATGGAAGTTCTTGATGAGAAGGCAGAGGAAGTAGCCATAGATCTAGTGGAATGGGCTCTAGGAGAACGAGGTCATTCCAAACCTTTTTGAGAATAAATCAGCAAAATACAACCAGTAATCTATTTAGCCAGAGTAATTTTGTAAACTGCTTGACCTAAGTGGTTAGGGGGCAAATGATGCAAACAACTGATCAGACTTCCTGTACTGCTACGCTCTGTGAAGATAAAAATGCAGTTGTCTATGAACATCAAAAAGATGCAGCATATATTCACCCTTATTAGTAAAGTTTGGAAAGAAAACTGGCAATTATAGGGACTGATTTATGTTGGTCTCTATGGCCACTTTAGGCAGAAAGGAAGGTTTAGTTCGTAGAGACACCTTATCTTTATGAAAAATAATGTAAGGATGCCTAGCCGATAAGGCCTGGAGCTCAGAAATTCTTTTTGTTGAAGTAATAGCTAACAAAAAGATTATTTTCCATGAAAGAAACTTCATATCACATTTGATTGCTGGTTCAAAGGGTTTCTTAGACAACCCTTGGAGAACCACCGTGAGATCCCAAGGAGGAGAGGGATCCTTTACTGGAGGTCTAAGGAGAAAAATTCCCTTCAAGAAAGCTTTACATAATCTGGAAGTTCTTAAAGAGGAGGATTCATTTCCAAATTGTCAATTATATATTGCTGCTAACTGAAGTTTATCAGCAAAAAACTGGCCCCTTACTTAAAAAGAGTAGTGAGAAAAAGAAGGATGGCCAAAGAAGAAGCTGAGAAAGGGTCAATATTCTCTTTAGAAGCCCATATAGAAAATCTTTTTCATTTGCTTCTGTAGCCTTTTTTGGTGGTGGCCTTCTGGGACACCAAGACAATGTCGCGAACTGGGGTAAGAAGCCTGGACCATCTTACTATCTCTAGAAGTGGAGAAACCATGTGGTCAGCTTGAGGGCATGGAGATTGGGATGTTGGATTTCTGATGGGTGAGACAAGAGATCAAGAGTGGGCTCCAGTATCCATGGAGGAAATTTCAAGTGAGACCAGAGAAAGGGGAACTATACGTGTTGAGACAGAAGTGCCAATGAGGATGACTGAGTTCTTCAGCCTGCTTGCTTTCTGCAAGAACTTCAGGATCAATGGAAGAGGGGGGTAGGCAGAGAGGAGACCCTGGGGCCAATTGTGAATCATAGCATCCCTGGGGTGACTCCCCTGGAGGGGGGAATCAGTGAAGTACTTGCTGCACTTGTTGTTGAGGGGAGAGGGAAATAGATCACAGCAAGGCTGGCCTCAGCAGCTTTAAATCATGTTCACTACTGACTGATTGAGGAACCACTCATGAGGAATCAGAATGGACGTGCTGAGTCTGTCTGCCAGCATGCTGGTTTTCCCCAGTATATGCAGTGCAGTTAGAAAGCAGTTTGAAGAAACTGCCTATTCCCAGACCCTCATGGCCTCTCTGCACAAAAGGTAAGAACGGGTTCCTCCTTGGTTTACTGATGCACCAGACTATGGACATGTTGTCTGTGTGTACTGAAATAGTCCCTAATGGGAGAACGTTCCAAAAGGCTTGCAATATTAGGACTGCTCTCATCTCTAGGACATTGATATGCAACTTGGTCTCCAAGGAGGACCACGTGCCTTGGACCATCTTTCCCTTGAAATGCCCCCACTCTCACCCCAGTTGGGAAGCATCAATGGTCTCTGTGGCTACTGGGGGAGGAAAACAGAATGTCCTTCCCAAAAATAGGTCATCTGGCTGGATCCACCATCAAATATGGCGTTTATAAATTGGAGTGAGTTTGATGGGAACAGATAGAGGCTGGTAAAGAATAGATCACTGTACCTCCAAGGTCTGTTGGAGGGTTTGCATGAAGAATCTTGCTAGAAGGGCTAGAATAATGGCAGCTGACACTGATCCAAGAGCTTGAAACACTAGTTTCAATGAAGGGGATGGAAGAGGCAGTAAGTCCCAGAGATGATTTCTCAAAGATGTGATGCAATGAAGAGGTTATGGGCCACTTGAGTAGTAGTATCCAGTTGTGTCCCTAAAAATTCCAGAGTCTGTACAGGAGTCAGGTTTGATTTGTCAAGATTTATCATGATGCCTACAGAGTTGGAGATCTGAAGCAAGTAATCCCTGGCTTGTAGAAGTTGATGCCTGATTGGAGTGGTGAGGAGCCAATCACTGAGATAGGGAAACACTTGGAATCCTTTGAGCCTCATGTGAGCCACCATGACTGGCATGCATTTGGTGAACATGCTGAGGGCTGTGGTGAGTCCAAAGGGAAGAGCTCTGAACTGCTAGTGACTGGCTCCCAGCCAAAAGTGCAGGTGTCTCCTGGAGCACCTGTCTATTATGATACGACAGTATGCATCCTGGAGATCTATACAGCACATCCAATCATCCGGGTGAAGAGGCAGGATGGACTGAATCATAACTATTCAGAACTATTAAGATTGCTTAGATCCAGAATTGGTCTCAGGTCCCCTGTTTTCTTTGGAATGAAAAAAAAGTAGGAGTAAGTTCCAAATCCTATTTGTTTGGGTGGGACCTCTTGGATGACTCCTTTTTGTAGCAGCTTTTTAACCTCTTGAGCCGCATATTCCCCTCAAACTGGGTGGAACATCGCAACATTTCTTCCTTGTAACAGAAGGGGGAAGGGAAAAGGGTATGAAGTAACCTGTAGCTATTATGCTTAGTACCCATGAGTTGCTTGTAAGATTTATCCACATGTCCAGGTGTAGGGAAACATGACTCTCAATTGCCTCCAGAGGTGGACTGTTGGGCAGCGCTTCAGGAGTGCTGATACGTCCAATCAAAGAAGGAGTCTTTGAAGCCCTGGTTCTGTGGACCCCCTCTGCCTCTGACATATGCCATAGAAACCTCCTCCTCTGCCCCTGGGGGATGTGTCCCTGCTCAGGTCTTGAAAAGGTTCTTGAGATTTATGGAACCACATTTTCTTACCACCTTGCTGGTTTCTAGAGAACATACACTGAGGGTAAAAATCTTGATTCCCACTGCAGACAGGGTCTTTCTTTCCTGCTTGCTGTGGGGGTAAGCTTATCCTTCATTGATGGCCTGAACAAGGAGGAGACACTCAAGGGGGGGATTAACAAAAGATGCCTTAAAGGGTTCCACAAAGTCATATACCCTTATCCAGGCATGTCTCCTAAAGGCTATGTCTGAACCAGCTGCTAGTGAGGCTCCCTCCACTGTATGGGAGATCAGCCTCATTGATGAACTGGCAATGGACGAAAGGGTAGCCAAATAAGGAGAAACCTTCTTGAGATACTCCACAGACATGGACTCAGTGAAAGAGTTTGAAAGCCCCTTTATCAAATCTGTCTGTAAGCGAGTAAAATGTGCCAGGTAATTTAACAACCTCAGTGCAAATGTGTCTGAGGTGTAGATGCGCTTTCTAAATTTGTCCATTACTCTGGACTCCCTGTTTGGTGGATGGACAGAGGAGCACTGCTCGACTAGATCCTTCTTAGTGGTTGACACCACAGCTATGGCATCAATGGGGACACCCTTACTCCAATGAGTTCTGTCCATTGGAGGGACTAGAAATTTATTCAGGCATTAGAGGATGGACTTGATAGTGTCCGGTTCCTTCCAAGTCCATCTCGAAACCAGGTCAATAGGTTCATCCACTGGAGGGGGGGGTCATCAAAGACATAGATAGGCCAGCCCTGAAAATCCCCAGGAATAATGATTCCTCAGAAGGAGGAGTTTGGGAAGACCAGCCAATTTCCAGGATGTCCCCAAAGTAGACAATGTCAAATGGCAATCAAGGGGGGATCCTTCTCCCTCATCTAAATCTGCATCTTCTGTGAGAGACTCCAAAATATGTGCCTCCTCTTACATGTTCTCTTCCTAGGAACCTCTTTCATTGGATGCTCGGGAAAGGTGTCTGAAGAGAGGGGGAAACCTTCTGGGGAATGAAGGTAGAGACTTCCCCTGAGTTCCCTGACCCTGGAAACATAGATAATGGGCTCAGAGCTCAGACCTGATATGATACAAGGGGTAGGATCCGAGACTAGAGATGAGGGTTCTCTATGCAAAGAGAAAACCCTTTCTGCTGCCTGGAAAGCTGACAGGCCCCAGAGAAACCCCTCTTCCCCTCCTCAGTGCTGAAGTAGCCAAAGAAGTAAGGTTTTGGTCAACCCCAGGTCTGAGCCATCCAGACAGAATTAGAACCAAGCTGTCCAGGGCCAAGGTACTGAGAGGAAGGGATGGATCCAACAAAGTAAGAGCCGAACCAAACCCTTCGGACCCAGCACTGACCTCTCAGATCCAAAACCCACCCTGATCCGAAGGTATAAGAACAGAACTGATCAGGGATACTATCAGAGTAAAGAAAGGGAGCTTCCTCAGATCTGATGCCACACCTCTTGCTGGACCAGGATCCTTGGACTCTGAAGCCACAGGATGAATTAGAGAAGGAGATAGAATCTGTTGGGCAGATTTGCTCTCGGATCCAGGAGGGGACACAGCTGGCAGGACCCCCATCTGGATCAAAGCCCTAAAGAATCTCTGCATCATCCTGCCCATATCTGCCCCTGTCAAGCTCCTGGAAGATCTGGTTGATGCTACGGATGGGGATTTGGACTGTTTCTTTGGGGGTATGAAACAACGGGGCTGTCAGACCCAGAGAAACAGGTTCCAAGGCAAATTCTGGTGACTGGCTTCTACCTGTTGTATCCAAGGGCCTGGGATCTGAGGAGGAAGTGAATGGTCCAGGGGAGCAAGAGACAGTAATTAGACCTGATGGGTTCAAAGAGACCTCTGGATCCAAGAAAGGCATTACAGTCTTTGGATCGGAAAGAGTTGGATCCAGGGCATTTCTAAGTTTCTCTGGCAGCTCCGACGTGTCTCTCTGAGCCTTTTTTGAGGGAATGTTTCTTAGATTCCGAGGAGCCATGATGGGATTTGAAGGGGGTTTGAGCCCCAGGAGAGGAAGAAGAGGTTGGTAACAATCCTTTAATTTTTTTCTTTGGTCTGAAAAGGCCCTAGCATTGAAAGAGGAGCATATGTCACAATCCAACTTAAGATGCTCTGGCCCCAGGCAATAAACCCACTTCTTGTGGGCATCAGAAATGGGGATCTTATGCCCACAAGAAGTGCATTTCTTAAAATTGGGCTTGTCAAACATATTCCCAGTTCTGACAAGAACTACAAACAAAACCACCTACAGTAGTTGTACCAAAGTAGCCCCAAGAAGTCAAAAAGATGATGCTGTATAAAACCAACAAAGTCAAAAAGGAAAACCTTCAACAAATCATTACCGGTAGGTTATAAAAACACACACCAAAACCCCTTTTTTAATCTATAACTATCTATAACCATATGTGTATATATATATATATATATATATATATATATATATATATATATATATATATATATATATATATATATATATATATATATATATATATATATATATATATATATATATGTGTGTGTGTGTGTGTGTCTGCGCGCGTGATATATATATATGGTTTACTATTGAAAATGCAAACGGCACTTGGGCGACAGTCGGATAGTCGAACGTATAAGGTCGTAAACAAGGATGTCGAAGACATCTAGGAACGGTTTTAACATGGGTCGAGGTAGGTGTTCAGTATTATTCCCTACTACAAACATCTTTCCCTACCTCGACCCATGTTAAAACCGTTCCTAGATTGATTATTATGTCTTCGACATCTGTGTTTACGACCTTATACGTTCGACTATCCGACTGTCGCCCAAGTGCCGTTCGCATTTTCAATAGTAAACCTATATATATCTATATATATATATATATATATATATATATATATATATATATGTATGTATGCACGCATACACACACATAGACACACGCACATACACACACACACACACATATATATATATATATATATATATAAATATATATGCACACACACATATACATATGTATATATATGTATCTGTATATATGTATACATGTATATGTAAGTGTGTGTGTGTATGTATATATATATATATATATATATATATATATATATATATATATATATACACACACACACACACACACATATATATATATATATATATATATATATATATGCACACACACATATACATATGTATATATACACACATACACATATATGTATATATATATATATATATATATATATATATATCTATATCAGAAAACACACCAAAGCCCAAAGAGTTATATAAAACAAACCCAAGCAGCTAGGAGCTCACAATTAGATGAAATAAATGAAATAGCAATCCTTTCAGCGTTGCAGCCTTACAAGAACGAAATAAACAAACGTAGTAAAAAAGACTTTATTGCAGAACTTCAAAAAAGAGTGTGAGCGCTTTCACGGAAGTCAATCCGCTTCTTCAGACATAGTAAAAGTAAACTCATTCCTAGCTTTATATATATTCTATAACATCATGTGACTATTACATTGATTCATCAATAATTCAATTAATCAATTAAATCACTGGTAGAGCAATTAAGAAATTCACTTAGAAATGCACTCAAAAGATGCACAATGCAACTAGCACACAAAAACATTTATAAAAATATCTATAAAAGTATTTATAAAAATATTAATAAAAATGAAATATATAAAAATATATGTATATAAATATACTAATAATAATAATACACACAACCCCATGTACTAACGTAACTTCCTATTTTTCAAATGAGGTTTAATAGAGACAGTTTCATTAAGACCCCTGCCCCTGTGTGCTCCCAGTCTAATAATCCAACGGAGTTCTGCTTGTTCAGTTTGATTAATTATATCTCCTAATCGTACAGTCTGTGCTTGGGCATGCAAAACCTGAAACAAAAAGTATGTTCAGATCCTTGTTGCAATGTATGTTTTGCTAGGGCACTATAGTCATGTTCTCTGATGTAACAATATGCATGGTCCCTAATGCGTTCACGAAGTGACCTATTGGTTTTACCTATGTAGAAACAAAAACATGTCACACAATGTGCCACATATAAAACATTCCTGGTATTGCAATCATTGTTATTTCTTAATTCCCAAAGACGTCCACTATCCGGATGTCTAAAGTAGCGAGATTCATCAATGGAATCACACTGTGCACATCTACCACATTTAGTAGTAGCTTCAAATACTCTAGAGGAAGAAGATGGATTACTAATGTTTAAATCCCTATAACATAGAGATTGTTTGAGACTCTTCATGTTACTATACACAAAGGTTGGATAACTACCTACTATGTCCCTAACCTTACCATCCACCATGAGTATATTCCAATTACATGCTATGGCTTCCTTAACAATCTCAATATTATCACTATAGGGAAGAACCAGTGATTGTTTCCTGGAACTAGCATTATTCACTGGCTTCTTATATGAACACATTCCTTCAGAAAAATACGGTTTAGCTCTAGTGTTCCTTAGACCACTGACATTATGGTACACCATGGAGATTTCTTCATGGCTGTATCCCCTGTTTAACAATCCTAGTTCCAAATTAGCAAAGTCAGTCTCATACTGTGTGTCTTCACAAGACAGTCTAGAGAGCCTCATCGCTTGTCCTTTGATAATATCCTTAAAGACTCTGGGATTGTGCATACTGGTCCTATACAAAAATGCTGGCCTATAACAAGGCTTACGATGGACTTTAGTTAGGAAAGTGTCATTTGCTCTATAAACCTCTACATCCAAGTAATGAATCACTGTAGGCGAGAAATTTATAGTAAATTTCAAAAATGATTCCATACCATTCAGCCAATCATAGAATGCCAATAGTGTCTCAGTAGTTCCTTTCCATAGAAAAAAGAGGTCATCTACAAACCTTCTGTAAAATATAATGTTAGGATGAGTTACTAGGCATTTACTTTCCTATGCAGCCATGACCAAGTTGGCATAGCTGTTAGCACAGCTAGTGTCCATAGCAACCCCTTTTCTTTGCTTAAAACAAGTGTTTTCAAAAAGAAAGATATTATTGTCAAGCACTAATTCTAAAAGGAGACATAAGAACTCAGTCCTATCTAAATTAAACTGCTTAGATGCTGATAACAACATTCTAATGTGCTCCAAACCTTCATTATTAGGAATGCAGGTAAACAAAGAAACAACATCCATAGTTACTAACAAAACATTATCCAAACCATCTAGCATCCTGGTACATGAGTAAAGATCTGTTAAAAAATGTTGTGTATCCTTCAGTACATATGTATAATTATTCAGAACTTTACTAAGTTCATAGTCCAGATATATTGGACAGGGGCTCAGTGAGCCATCCAGAGCCAGAAACAATAGGCCTAAATGTAGGTTTCTCCAGGTTCTTATGAACCTTCGGAAGGCCATGTAATGCAGGTATTAATGGATGTTGCACCATAAAATAATTAAACAATTCTTCATTGATAATATTCATACACTTACATTCTAAAAGAGTATTGCGTATGTTGTCCTGCAAATTATATACTATTGTAGTCTGAACAACCTCAAATGCATCATCATTTAACATTTGTAACATAGTCCTCGAGTAATAGTCTGAGTCCAGAACCACCACAGGGCCACCTTTATCTGCTGGGCGCACAGTAATATTCATATTATTCCTCAAGCTATAAAATGCCTGTTGTTCCTTGCGACTCAAATTGCTGTCTTTAACAATCTTGGCAGCACTAAAATCGTCATAGAGTTTATTTTCAACTGCCCTTAAAAAGGTATCAAGATTTGCTTGCAGTTGTGGTACAAAAGTACTTTTTTGTCTAAACACATTAATACTGCTTAGTGAATCCTTGCCATGTATTAAATTTAACGCTATGTTGCGTACAAAAACTCTGACGGCTGTTATTGCCTGACTAATATCCATGCTACAACTGGGTATAAAATTCATACCTTTGTTGAGTAAAAATACCTCTTCAGGCTTCAGGTCATATTTGGAGATATTCAACACTAAACACCTTGGTTCCAGAACTTTTTCAGAGTTCGCTGGTTTTGTTGGTTGTAAGGTTCCTTCCGCTTCGCTCCTCTGATCACGTCGGAATCTATAGACCTCTTCCTGCCAGTTCGAATGGGTAAAGGGGCTGCTGGAAAATTTCCCGCCTCACCCGCGAGCTTGAGTGCCTCCTCCTTCTCTAATTCAATTTTACGTCTTACCAAGCTCGACATACTCGCTGTGTTGATTTTGTCATTGGAAGGAAAAACAGGTTGTTGGCGCTCAGTTAGTATCTCATCTGGCGTCGTATACACTGAGTGACTGGTTACTGGAGATGTAGCCTGGACCTGTAAGCTACCACTTGTTTGTTCCGTCTCTTCAGACCTTCGAAACCACTCCTCATTGGACAGCCGCTCTGTGTCACAATCAATCCGTTCCGACCGTGTATCATTGGGCATTAGATTACTAGTGCTCGCTGAATTAGTATTAGCAGTTCTTGTAGTCTAACTGATACCATTCGTGGCATTATACCTAGGCCAAACAAAAACATTGTTCATAGAAAAGTCATCAATGTCTCTGTTTAACTTCCTTCTTTTGTGTTGTAACAAATTACACTCATGGCGTGCCAATCTATCCAATAGTTCATGCATAAAAATTTCAGTAGCTTCAGCTCCATACAAGTCCAATAACTTATCTTGTGAAGCAAGAACCCTATTTCTCAGTTCATATTCTGTGGGTTGAAAAAATTCTATTAGCAGTTTAATATATGCTCTACTGGCATTTAAATTGATTTGTTGCCATTGCGACAACAACAAGGGATAAGTATTACCATATGTGGGCATATTGAGGATTCTCAGTCCTCGTGGTACCACGTTAAATTTAACGCTATGTTGCATACATTCTGCCTCTAAATGATATCATTGGCTTTGCAGCCTTTTAAATTTGTAAAAATCATTTTCTATGTCCTTCTTAATAGATTTCACTACCTGCTCATTAATCACCATGGTGTCAGTTCCAGCAGTAGGTATACGCTTGTCCAGCAACATAAGTGGATTCACTTGTTCATTCAAGAAATCTTGTAATCTACCATCAGAATGTTTCATCGGCATCTCATTGGTGCTATTGTCCAGCAAACCATTTACAGCTCCTTCCATGCTGCCCCAAATCCATGATAGTATCAGAAAACACACCAAAGCCCAAAGAGTTATATAAAACAAACCCAAGCAGCTAGGAGCTCACAATTAGATGAAATAAATGAAATAGCAATCCTTTCAGTGTTGCAGCCTTACAAGAACGAAATAAACAAGCGTAGTAAAAAAGACTTTATTGCAGAACTTCAAAAAAGAGTGTGAGCGCTTTCACGGAAGTCAATCCGCTTCTTCAGACATAGTAAAAGTAAACTCAGTCCTAGCTTTATATATATTCCATAACATCATGTGACTATTACATTGATTCATCAATAATTCAATTAATCAATTTAATCACTGGTAGAGCAATTAAGAAATTCAGAAATTCACTTAGAAATGCACTCAAAAGATGCACAATGCAACTAGCACACAAAAAACATTTATAAAAATATCTATAAAAATATTAATAAAAATGAAATATATAAAAATATATGTATATAAATATACTAATAATAATAATAAACACAACCTCATGTACTAATGTAACTTCCTATTTTTCAAATGAGGTTTAATAGAGACAGTTTCATTAAGACCCCTGCCCCTGTGTGCTCCCAGTCTAATAATCCAACGGAGTTCTGCTTGTTCAGTTTGATTAAATATATCTCCTAATCGTACAGTCTGTGCTTGGGCATAGTCTCACTCAATCTACACAACCAAAATCCACACATAGTAACACAAAAACATTCGCGGAGGCTCTCAATAATAATCTGTCTAAGCAACAGAGACTTCCAAAGTAGAAATGCAAGCAACCTCCATCCCCCAACACAACCCAAATGACACATAGCCCACAGACTCAGTGTGCCACTCAACCACAGCCAATAAGGCAAAACAATGTACCCAACACACTAGTCATAGGTGACTCTATAGTCAGGCACACTGATGTCCCACTCACCAGGCTAAACAAGGTGAAGGTTACTGTCAGCTGCCTGTCAGGTGCCAGGATCCGCCACATAACCCACGGACTCAGGTCTCTCCACAACAAGTACAAATATGACTCTGTCATTGTCCATGTTGGTGTGAATGACCTGAGACATACCTCCCTGGACTACATGAAAAGAGACATGGAAGAGCTCTCCATTCTTGTAGCCCAGGCAGGTATTACCCTAGCCCTGAGTAGCATTCTGCCATCACCCCGAATGATACCGCAGTACAAGGACAAAATGATTGACTTCAACAATTGACTAAGCTTCTGGTGTCATTCTAAGGGGATCAAGTATCTGTCTGCTTGGGATGACATAGTCGATAGACCACGATACTTTGCCAGAGATGGCATGCACCTGTCGCCCCTAGGATTCTGGATATTGGCTAAGGTTCTTGCTGCCCCGATAGTGCCTTTTTTAGGCAAGGTTCAAATAACAAATTCACCACCATAACAGGAACAGGCAAGCAAAAACTGAGGGTAATGCTACTTAATGCTAGAAGTCTAAATCTCAAAATGCACTCACTCGAGGCACTCCTTAAAATGGAGAACATCAGTATCTGTGCAGTGACTGAGACCTGGTTCAAGGCTCCAGAGAGCACCCCTGCACTACTAGGGTATAACTCATACCACACTTTTCGGCCATGTAACCTGGATCGAAACACAAAGGCGGAGGTGTGTCCATATTCATTAAGGATTTCCATACCTCCAGGCTAGTTGCTCAGCATAATGCATCCGATGTTATCCAAGTGCAACTAACTCTGGGCAAAACTGCAATCCAAATTGTAGCTTATAGGTTCATAGGTTGGTACTAGGCTATCAGCCTTAGGGCCTATACAAGCCTAGCCATAACAATTCCCTGGCTATATCTTCCCACACTATTTACTTCCCTGGACCCCTGTCTAGCAGGGCGACTGACATGATCCCCGGGGTGAATTTCCTTTCTCCCATCCAATCGTCAAGGTTCCTTTTGAAGAGGACCAAAGAGGCACTCTGCTTGACATGTATGGGCAATCTATTCCAGAGTCTGGGGAGGCTCTGGGTCAGGAACCTATCCCTCCAGCATGTTTTGTTTATTGTGATGACAAGGTTTAGATCCCTGGAGCGTGAGGCTCTAAGGGATTGGGATTTCTTTAAGTCTAGCATGTCCAACAGCTCTGGGTTTGACATGGCCTTGCATGTTAAGCAAAGATTGCCTCCGAGTAGAAGATATGCGACAGAGTATAGCTGGAGTTTTTTAAGGTGGTCAGCGTAGGGCATCTGCTTTAGGCCTGTGATTCTTTTAGTGAGGTATTTCTGTGGCCTTTCCAGTTGTTGCAGATGTCTTGAGAGGTACATACCAAACGGGGCATTGTATTCTATAATGGGTCTAATGAGGGATGAGTACAGTGGGACAATGACCTCCTTTTTTCTGGATGAAAAGCCCTTAGTGATGAGGTGTGCCACATAGAAGGATTTCCTGACTGTTGTGGCGATGTGGTTATCGAAGGTGAGACCACTGTCCACCTGTGTCCCTAAGTCTCTTATCCAACTTTCGGTGTTTAGTGTACTGCCACCTATATGGAAATTCATGGATACATGTTTTTTCCCAAAGGGGATAACTATACATTTCTTGGCATTGAGCTTGAGCCCATGGCTCTGGCACCAAGCATCTGTTTCTGTAAGACCCTTTTGTAGAGTATCCACATCATTTGGGGATTCAATAATGGCTCCCAGTTTGCAGTAATCTGCAAACTTTGTTATCCAGAGTCCCTTAGTGTTGGCTTGTACTACAGAGAAGTAGATGCCAAACAAGAGCGGTCCCAGGACTGAACCCTGAGGTACTCCACTTGTCACTTGTCTGGAGCTGGATTTGGAGTCGCCTACTTTTACAGTGTGGGTTCTATCAGTAAGCCAGTTAGCAACCCATTGGGTGACGTAGGGATTAATGCTCAGCTTAGTAAGTTTATCTATGATTCCAGAGTGGGGGGATGGTGTCAAAGGCCTTGGCAAGGTCTAGATAGGCTGTGTGGACCACCTTACCCTTGTCCATGGCTCTGGAGACTGATTCAAAGAAGTCAATCAAGTTTAGGAGACAAGATCGGCCCTTCACGAACCCAAACTGGGTGGGGTCCAGTGTTTGAAGGTTGCCAATGTCTTTGTTTATAAGTTCCATGATAATACGCTCCATGGCCTTGCAGATAAGGCTTGTCAGACTGATGAGATGGTAGTTTCCAGGATCCAAGGTGGATCCCCCCTTGTGGAGTGGGATAACTGTAGCTGTGCGCCACTCAGTGGGCACGAAACTTGAGGTGAGGCTATGATTAAACATGACACTTAGGTGAGGTGCCGGTTCATATTGTAGTTCATGTAGTATACAGCCCGGGATGTCATCTGGTCCCATGGATGCTGTATTCTTAGCTTTGGAGAGTGCGTTTTTTACCTGTGTGGCCATTATTACCGGAATTTGGCAATCTTCCGGTATCGAGATGGGCCATTTAGGGGGTGAGAGGGGGGTGAAGTTGGCACTGAATCGATCTGCCAGGATATTGGCAATATCCTTGGGATCAGTATATTTAATGCCATTCTGTTTTAACTCAGAGCAGATCTGAGCATTGCCATTTAGATTCTTGACATAGTTATAGAATGCCTTGTTGTTGTCTTAGGAATCTTTGGCAATTTTATTTTCGTAACTAGCTTTGGAGGATTTTATGAGGGATCTCAGTTTCTTACTGAGGCTGATAAGGAAGTTTTTTGCATCCTGGGATTTTCCTCTTTTCTGCAACAGTTTCTTCCTTTTGTTGTAAAGTTTGTTTATGGCACGGGACCACCAGATTGGCTTCTTTTTTTTGGATGAGAGCATCTTGGTTCTATTTGGGATGGCATGATTTATGCATGAGTGGATGTGCTCGTACAGTGCCTTAGTGTAGGATTCAGCAGTTGAACTTTCAGCTCCCGTCTGCATGGGTGTCATGAAGTTTGTCACTTCTGACTTGAGTAGCATGAAGTTGGCTTTGGAGAAGTTTTTATGGAGGTTACCTTACTGGGGGTGGGGTTGGGATGTGGATGTTAAGGGTGATTAGCTTATGGTCAGATGTGACTAACGAGGGGGTGACCATAGGTGTGGAGCATCGATTTCCCATGTTGGTAATGACCAGGTCTAGGATATTGGAGCCCCTGGTGGGACTATGGATTAGTTGATCCAGGGCATTGGAATTTATGAATTCCAAGAACCGTTGGGCAAAGGTGTTGGTACATGAGTAGCTTTCCCAGTTAATGGCAGGGTAGTTAAAATCACCCAGTATTAGGGTGTTTGGTTCTATCTTAATATTTTCCAGTATGTTTAGAAAGGTGTAGTGAGAATCTTGGGGTATGGTGGGGGATCTGTAGCAAGCTACAATTTGGATTGCAGTCTTACCTAGTGTTAGTTGCACCTGGAGAATTTCAGACGCATTGTGTTGGGCAACTAGCCTGGTGGTGTGAATATCCTTGGTGAATATTGACACTCCTCCACCTTTAGTGTTTCGGTCCTGCTTTGGTGGCCGAAAAGTGTGGTAAGAGTTGTAGCCTGGTACTGCAGGGGTGTCTCTGGAGCCTTGAACCAGGTCTCAGTTACTGCACAGATATCCATGTTCTCCATTTTTAGGAGTGCCTCGAGAGAGTGCATTTTGAGGTTTAGACTTCTAGCATTGAGTAGCATTACCTTCAGATTTTGCATGCTTGTACCTGTTACGGTGGTGGTTTTGTTCTTTGAACTTATAGGGGTAGCAAGAGCCTTAGCCAGTAACCTGAATCCCAGAGGAGACAGGTGCAGACCAACTCTGGCAAAGCATCGTGGTCTGTCAATCATGTCGCCCCAGGCAGACAGATACTGGATCCCCTTTGAATGACACCAGAATCTTAGCCAATTGTTGAAGTCAATCATTTTGTCCTTATATTGTGGTATCATTCTGGGAGAAGGCAGGATGCTACTCAGGGCTAGGGTCATACCTGCCTGGGCCACATGATCTGAGAGCTCTTCCATGTCTCTTTTCATGTAGTCCAGGGAGGTATGTCTCAAGTCATTCACTCCAACATGGACAATGACAGAGTCATATTTCTACTTGTTGTGGAGTGACTTGAGTGCATGCGTTATGTGGTGGATCCTGGCACACGACAGGCAGCTGACTGTAATTTTCTCCTTGTTCAACCTGGTGAGAGGGACATCAGTGTGCCGGACTATAGAGTCACCTATGACTAAAGTGTTAGGTATATTGTCTTGCCTTAGGGGCTGTTGCTGGGTGGCACACAGGTGTTTTGAACTATGTGACACTTTGGTTGTGATTGGTGTTTGTTTGCGTTTCAGCTTCAGAGGTCCTTGTTGCTTGGGCAGGTTACAGTTAAGGGCCTCTGCATATGTGGATTTAGTGTTGCTATATGTGGGTGTTGGTGGTGTGGGTTTAGAAGGGCTATGTGTTGCTTGAGGTGTAGTGTGGGTGTTAACCTTCACCTCTTGACTGTCTAGCACAATCTTGGGTGGAGAGAGCTTTGCTTCCATTTTGGCTATGTAAGTTCATCTCTCACAGGTTGTAGTGTTGGGTGGTAGGAGGAGAGGGTTGTCTGTGTACATGAGACAATTGCTGCATTGCCTCAGTATGCCCAGATTCACCAGGTGGACAGGAGAAATCACCGGAAGCTGACCCTTGGACATGCCTGGTTTGATGCTTTTTTTTTTTTTTGTAAAGTACAGGAGCTGTTTTCCCTTACCTTAGCAAGGTACTTTGCAATTATAGGCTGTTTAGTGCCTACTATTAATTTCTCCTTATTAACAAGGAGAGTTGAGTGCTTGTATCAGTTTAAGGCTTCCTAGTGCTTTCCAGCAGGTATTAGAGAAAGTGCTAGTCAAAGGGATGCTTAAAAGTAAGATGAAAAAAAATGCACACTGCAGTGTGCACTAGAGAAGGTAGATGTGAAAGTAGGTAACTTAAGTTTTACCTGTTTAAAAAGTCAAGGTTTAGTGGACAGTTACTATTTTTAAAACAGCAAGATGGGTTGAAAGGGGTAGTCACTTTTGTATTCTGGTACTATGGAATACAGTAGGATGGCCAATAAATTTAAATAGTTGAAGGGGTGGGGTTTTTGATTTAGTGATTACTCACACAAGCCACTGAAAGTAGAGAGGAAATGAGATATATGGTCAGATTAACATAAGAGGCAGGCAACTAGAAAGACAGTGGTATTTAACAAGACAACTATGACTGGGTGGGATGGTGGGAAAAAAATTCTGCCTTACTCAGAAGAGAGAGAGCGCTGTGGTCTCTTTTGAAGTTTTAATATGCTGTTAAAGCAGAATGCAGGTAAAACACAAGGTAAAGAAAACAAACTACAGTATTTAAAATATACAAAATACAAAAAATAAAAGCAAACTAACCTTTCCTTCACAGCAAAGTGTAGCAGAGTCTGGATGAGCCTTTCTGGCTTGCTACAGATCTCCCACCATGCCCCAGGATTCCCACTCCTCTTTTCTTGATGTACTGGAAAATATTAGGGTTCAACCAAACACCCTAATAATGGGCGACTTCAACTACCCCACCATTAACTGGGAAAACTACTAGTGTACCAACTCCTTAGCTCAACGCTTTCTGGAATTTATAAACTCCAATGCCCTGGATCAACTTATCCACACCCCCACCAGGGGCAACAATATCCTAGACCTAGTCATTACCAACATGAGTGACCGGACTTCCACACCTGAAGTCAACTCCTCGTTGGTCCGATCTGACCATAAGCTAATCACCCTTGATATCGACATCCCGCCCCAACCCCCATTAAGGAAACCACGGTAAAAAATTTCTCTAAAGCCAACTTCATGCTTCTTAAGACAGAAATGGTGAACTTCATGACACCCATGCAGATGGAAAATACAGTTACAACTGCTGAATCGTACACAAATGCACTCTATAAGCACTTACACGAGTGCATGGATCATGCTATCCCAAACAGAACCAAGATGCTATCCTTCAAAAAAAGGAAGCCAATCTGGTGGTCCCCTGCCATAAACAAACTGTACAAGAGAAGGAAGAAACTGTTGAAAAAGAGAGTACCATGAGTGGAGGAGCTCCCTGGTGAGCCTCAGTAAGAAGCTGAGATCCCTTATAAGATCCTCCAAAGCTAGCTATGAAAACAAAATCGCCACTAATTGTAAGGACAACCACAAAGCATTCTACAGCTATGTCAAGAATCTAAATGTCAACACCCAGATCTGCTCTGAGTTACAGCACAAACACACGAAAATTACAGAACCAACTGATACTGCCAACATCCTGGCAGAAAGGTTCAGTGCTAACTTTACCCCCCCCCTCACCCCCTAAAGGGCCCATATCTATACAGGAAGAATGCAGAGTCCCTGTAATCACAACTACACAGGTAAAAGCTGCACTCTCTAAAGCCAAAAACACAGCAGCCATGGGACTGGACAACATCCCAGGCTGCGTTTTACACGAACTTCAGAACGAACTGGCTCCCCACTTAAGCACCATGTTCAATAATAGCCTCGCATCAGGCTTTGTGCCCACTGAATGGTGCACAGCAACAGTTAGCCCACTCCACAAAGGGGGAGCCACCACTGATCCCCGGAACTATCGACCTATTAGCCTGACGAGCCTGGTCTGCAAGGTAATGGAATGCATTATCATGGAACTCATAAACAAAGACATTGGTAACCTCCAAACGCTGGATCCCACCCAGTTTGGGTTTGTGAAAGGCAGATCATGCCTCCTGAACCTGATCGACTTCTTTGAGGCAGTCAGCCGTAGATGAAAGTAAGGTGGTTCACACAGCCTATCTTGACCTCGCCAAGGCTTTTGACACCATCCCCCATTCTGGAATTATAGCTAAACTCATTAAACTAGGTATAAATCCCTATGTCACAAGATGGGTTGCCAACTGGCTCCCTGACAGAACCCACACTGTAAAAGTTGCAGACTCCAAATCTGACCTCAAAGCAATAACAAGTGGAGTACCACAGGGTTCCATCGTGGGACCTCTCCTGTTTGGTATCTACTTCTCTGAAGTACAGGCTAACACAGAAGTCCTCTGGCTAATGAAGTTCGCAGATGATTGCAAACTAGGAGCCATACTCAAGTCCCCAAATGATGTGGACATCCTACAGAAGGGCCTCACTGAGAGAGATGCCTGGTGTCAGAGCCATGGCCTCAAGCTCAATGCCAAAAGGTGCAGTGTCATCCTCTATGATAAAAACTCTGTACCCATGAACTACCACATAGGCAGCAATCTACATAATACTGAATGTGTGATAAGAGACCTTGGGACCCAGGTGGACATTAGTCTCTTCTTTGATAGTCACATCGCCACAGTAGTCAGGAAGTCTTTCTACGTGGCACACCTCATCATAAAAGGGTTCTCATCCAGGTAAAAAGAGGTCATTGTTCCCCTCTGCTTGACACTCATTAGACCCCATTATAGAGTACAACGCCCCTTTTGGAATGTACCTCACAAGACATCTGCAGCAGATGGAAAGGCCACAGATGTACCTCACAAAGAGGAGTACTGGCCTCAAACAAATGCCCTACACTGACCGCCTCAAAGAACTACAGCTTTACTCCGTAAAGGTGATCTCTGCCTAACATATAAAGCTATGTCAAACCCAGAGCTGTTGGACATGATACACTTAAAGAAATCCCAATCCCTCAGAGTTACACGCTCTAGGGACCTAAACCTTGTCACCACAATAAACAGGGCATGCTGGAAAGATAGATTCCTGTCCCAGAGACTTCCCATACTATGGCACAGGCTACCCATCTATGTCAAGCAAAGTTCTTCATTAGCACTCTTCAAGAAAAATCTTGATGAGTGGATGGAAAATAGGAAATATACCCTGGGGATCACTTCTGTGTCTCTGCTCGACAGTGGCACAGGAAAATAATTTTCTTGGGTGGCGTAAGCCAGGGAACCTTGTTGGCTAGGCTTATGTAGGCCCTTGGGCCGAAAGCCTAGTACCTACCTATGAAGCTATATATTATACATATCTATATATATATATATATATATATATATATATATATATATATATATATATATATATATATATATATATATATATATATACACACACACATATACATATATATATATGTATATATATATATATATATATATATATACACATACATATAACTAAGAAATGAACTTTGCGACAATAACAGCATTCAATGAATAGTAAATCACACTATCAACTCTTGTAGTACTTTTGTCTTATTTATTATCAAGACTTCTTCAGAAAGAAATATAAAACCAACAATGTCAAAAAGGAAAACCTTCAACAAATCATTATTGGTAGGTTATAAAAACAGACATCAAAACCCCTTTTTTAATATATATTGACTTCTTTCTGAAGAAGTCTTGATAATAAATAAGACAAAAGCACTAAAGTGCAAGAGTTGTCAGTGTGATTTTCTATTCTGTGAATGCTGTTATTATCCCGAAGTTCATTTCTTAGTTAAAATTTCTTCTCTTCGTTCATTTTTTGAGTGTGGTTAATTTTAGATATACATACTATACACACACACACACACACACACACACACACACACACATATATATATATATATATATATATATATATATATATATATACAAACACACACACATATATATATATATATATATATATATATATATATAAACATATATATATACTTATATAATATATATATATATATATATATATATATATATATACACATATATATATATATATATGTATATAGACATAGATATGCATATATATAACTGAATATTAAGCCCATATTATTAGCTAGAGACCTAAAAAATAGTTGGCAGCTTCCATATCATGTTATTTTAAGTTTATATATGAAATGTGTTTTTAAACTTGTATTTTTATTATATTATGTTATAATACTGTTACTGTGATGTTATTGTGAGAATTTTGTGTATAGAAAGTTCAATTTTGATTTATTAAGTATGTTAATGTTATTTAGTGGTTTTTAGAAAGAAATCTTGTATTTGAATTTTATCTGGAGAAGAGTTCATGCTGAATGTAATATGACTTTAAGGCAGGAGGGAAGGGTTATACATTAGGATAATTAAGTGAACTGTTGGGTAGATAACCTGAAGAGCTTTTCATTACATTGCATGATTAAGTGGCTTAGTCCACGAAAGCACTCGCCTGTTATTTGTCTTTTGATTAAAAAGTGTTTTATGTTATTTGCAGCCGTGGTCTGGTGCCTCCTTTTTCTACTTATATATATATATATATATATATATATATATATATATAGATAGATATACACACATACACATACACACACACACACACACACATATTTTTTATATATATATATATATATATATATATATATGTGTGCCATATATGCCATA